>NC_136795.1:29558245-29675745 GCF_951216825.1 Electrona antarctica | reverse complement strand
GACTATTTCTTGTAACAGAGCATTTCGACACACTGTACATTGCAGTATTGATACTTTTACTTTTTCCACCACTGCTGTGTGCCCATGTGTCGTCCCCCCCCCCCCCCCCCCCCCCCACCAACCCCACCCCCTTGCCCCAGCAGTCTGCCATGTCCCTACCCTCACCCCATTTCATCCAGACCTGCTTGGTTAACGACCTCCATTTTGCACAGGGCAGCGAGGGAGGCCCTTTTATGTGGCAGCGATAAAACTGGTTTCTTTTTCTCTTCTTTTCTTTTTCCTTTTTTCTTTCTCTTTGCGTTATTTGGCGACAGCGCTTTGCTCGGAGCAGCAGACCATTACTTGGAAATAAACCTAATTATTTTCTGTGCTGCCGATGCATGCAGCGCGGTGTGGTGGCACTATTACCCCCCCCCCCCCCCCCCCCCATCGCAGCCCAAGACCCCCGGGTCCCCCCTTGCATGCAGCTGTGGCAGCAGCCGCCAGACCTCGATCATGCCCACCCGCCCGAGCCTCAAACCACTGTAAATTGTGTTGCCTAAAACTATGACAAAAAGTGTTTTTGTCGACTTACAGGTCAAAAACTGTCAAAAATGAAATAAAAAGTAAACTATGATGACTACTAGTGGAGAAGAGATCCAGTACAACTAAATGACAAGTCAGTCAATGTATGTGTGGTTGTGCTCTGAAAATAGCAGATCTACAAGCTCACAACACTGAGCTTGCCATGAGGGCCAAACCAAAATACATTATAGTCGACTAAATCAACTGTAGAATTAGTCGAATAAAATCATATTATTTAGTCATAAGAATGGTTCAATGACATTTTATTCAAAAGACTATTTTAAAACTAAACATGGCCGCAAACTAGTGTCGCAACGGGTTCCTAAGGCCACAGCAAATGGGTTCAGAATCAGATCTGAGCCAAGTCTCCTGAGGAGGTGCGTCTGAAGCCTGACCTGGATCCGGGTGTAAAAACAAATCCACGTTCTAAATCAAAATTTGCTATCAAAATCAACACTAGCCTCAACTCCTGGGCCTCCCCCGCACATGCAGCCGTGTTCTCCTACAATGTAGGCATTTAGCAGACGCTCTTAATGCAGAGCGACTTACAGTAAGCAAGAACAATAGTACTACATACAATACATAGACATAGTCATCAAGGATCATAAGAAAGTTAAGAGCCGTCTAACAGTATAATATCTAGGCCTATAAAATACAGTATGAGTATACACTATAGAGTGCTTTGTCTAGTATGTCTACATAAAATGCTATAAGCCTGTAAAGTCCTTGAGGCTATAGTAAAAGTGCCCACGGCAAGTGCTACGGTCTAAGATGGAGTCTGAAGAGGTGAGATTTCAGACTACAAAGATTGAGGAGTGAATATGCAGTTCTGATTGCAATGGGAAGTTCATTCCTATAGTTTTGGAGCCAGAAAAGAGAAGAGTCTGACAGGTTTAACAAAAAGACTGAGACTCCCTCTAAACAAGAAGTGGCTCTCATTTATGTCAAACATTTGCATGTCAAATATGTCCCCTATATATACGGTAATCTACTGGGCGGCTGCACCACACTTTGAGAACCACTGCTCTAAACTAAACCAATGACTGGCACAGCCTAAAATCAGCACAACTACCACCTCCATCCACTTCTGACCTGGGAGGCTTCACCCCTTTTTATGTGCTTTAAATCTGTCTGGACACAACATGCAGGGGGGGGGGGGGTGTTTATGATAAAGAAAGCATATTGTCTCTGCCGGGTGGAAACCTCATATGTCCAAAACTGTTACTTTTCAGGATTCAAATAAAAAGAAAACAGCCAAAGATGCGAGTCTGCTCCTGCTGCTGACGTCGAGTATGATGAAGTTTACGAAAGAAGAAGAAAAAAAAAAAGTTAGAATATGGAGATAAGAGGTTTCTGCCCCCGACAAAAGCAAACGATAAACGGGGGCATATATATCTGGTCAATCTTAATCTAATAATTCCCATTTTGGCATGAATACGTATGTAAATGAGGTCAAGGGAGGGGTGGGGGGTGATTGGTGTTAGTTAGTCTGACATACTACAAACATGAACCATATGTGTACGCCCCCCCCCGCCCCCACCACCACCACCACTCTCTTTTGTCTGTAAATGCAGTCAGATGGCTTTGTTCTAGTAATACCCCCCAGGAGAGGGTTCTGTTCTGCCCAAATCTCCTCACTTCCATCCCATGCAGCCCGCTTGCTGGGTCGCCCCAGGCTGCCACAGACCTCTCTCTCTCCCTCTCTCTCTCACTCTCTCTCTCTCTCTCTCTAGCCATGCTGTGTGTGGAGCTCTCGTTTCCTGGAAGATCCTCCTTCCAAAGTGTCCCCCAGCCAGATAAGGTTGGTGGGGGGGCGGGGTGTGTGGGTAACGTGGTGGTACACTCTCAAAATCCTCAGTGTTATTTTGTGCATTTTGGTAACAATGAGCAATGTTGCCATGTCTGCTTATTATACGTGACTTTTGGGATTGTTTTTTTCTGTACAATTTATAATTTACTTTAGGCATTTAGCAGTCTTAATCAGTGGTGTAATGGTGATTTTGTTTTTGGTACCATGGCAATTTAATGTACGCGCGCGCACATGCGTATACAGCTATAGTCAAGTGTATGAGAGTCAACTCGTGACAAATTAATGAATTCAAACGACCATAAAACAATAGTAACAACTACTGTAGTCTGTAGAGTGTGTTGTTAGTAACTGTTGTTACTAGCACCATAATACTGTGTTGATAATCTACTGGTTCCGACGAGTCAACACACACAGCCTATGTGCTTGGTAAAAGGTGCGAATGGTAAATGGTGCATTTATATAGCGCCTTTATCCAAGGCGCTTTACATAGATTGTGCATTACATTCACCCATTCACGCACACATTCATACACCGATGGCAGCGGAAACCATGCAAGGCGCCAACCAGCACATCAGGAGCAATTAGGGGTTCAGTGTCTTGCTCAAGGACACTTCCATACTAACTCTGGGCCACCGCCACAGCCATGGGGCAGCCAATGATCTATTGTTGTTGGAGGAACAGGTTTATTTTTTATTTTATTTTATCACCTCTGTCTTTCAGCAGCCTAGCTGGGCAAGAGCTCCGTTGACTGGGCTGCCCAACAGATGCTGGGATTGAGGACGCGTTCCAGCATGCCCCGTACCGTGCCGTACCTGCGAGTGAAAAGGATATTGGTACCACGGTGTGGTACTGCGTGCCACGAGCATGACACCACTGGTCTTAATCCAGAGCGATTTACAGTAACCTAAGCTAGGACAACACAAGGTAATGCATCAAATGCATACATAAATAGTCATCTATGATCATAAGTAAACCAAGAACCTATCATCAGTCTAACAGTAGAATGTCCTTACATTGAAAAAAAAAAAACATGTGTCTGTCTACATAACATGCCCCCCATCGGGGGGGAGGGGGGCACCCTATAGGGTGCCGTGACACAAGTCCAGGGGTGCCTCAGAATAGTTTGATTTGAAATGTGTCACTTAAATGTAATCACTTAGACCCTCTGAGTAAATCAGACCTAAAGTTGCATTGTACTTGGTGTGTTCTTTTTCACTGGCAACTCTCTTCACCAAAAATGGATATTGTCTCAAGTTTTCTTCGTGACATGCTGTTTCTCAGGGGGAAAGACTTACATTACGTAGCGTAATATGACATAAATGTAAGGTGCTATGGATGAAGACGTTATTTACTCTCACTTAGTGATCTGAGTCCAGAATGTTTGAGCACCACTGCTGTACAGACCCTTGCAGAGGGTTCTGCACAGCTCTCAGAGTTAAAGGAACGCCAAGGATTCTTCCTGTGTCGACATGGCGGTGTGGCTAGAATAACTCTAAATCTGTGTGACGGAGCCCAGAATAACTGCATTATGATGGCTTGGTGGGACCGGAGGAGCCAGCAGGCACCAGAAAACCTCAATTACAGCAGAAAATGGATTTGGAAATAGATGTAAATGCACTCCGAGATATTCCCGCATCCAAACCCCATCCCCTCCATCCAAAAAGGGGTCGCCGGCGCCCGCGACCTCAGCACACACAACCAGGAAGTTCAAGCGAGCTCCCTCAGCGGGGGGGAAACGTGGGTCCCGTTCGCATGTTTGCATGTTTATTCATTCATGCGCGCCATCGTTGATGGGAATGTGGCGTTGACAACAGAAACACCAGCAGCAGTGCCTATAGGCCTATACGTTGACAACAGAAACACCAGCAGCAGTGCCTATAGGCCTATACGTTTTAATAATACCAATAATAATCACGTTGCTGCTCCGTCTAGACGAAGGAACGGTTAAATGTTGTGTGTGTGTGTGTGTGTGTGTGTGTGTGTGTGTGTGTGTGTGTGTGTGTGTGTGTGTGTGTGTGTGTGTGTGTGTGTGTGTGTGTGTGTGTGTGTGTGTGTGCGTGCGTGCATGTGTGTGTGTGTGTGTGTGTGTGTGTGTGTGTGTGTGTGTGTGTGTGTGTGTGTGTGTGTGTGTGTGTGTGTGTGTGTGTGTGTGTGCGTGTCGGTGCACGCAGGGCGTGGGCGGGCACTGCTGGAATGGGTAAGTAAAAGTGAGCATTCTATTGAGGTCTTAGTTTGGCTAATCTCCCCCATGTGACAGTGCAGCCAGCTTTGCTGCCATGGAATGCCACAGGCCGTTGTGTGTGGGGACAAAAAGAGACAGAGGCTTAAGCCGCAGGGGGGCAAACTCTCCCTGGTCCTGGAGAGCAGCGCGGCTACGCCAAGGGGGACACAAAGTTCTCAGGGTCCCCTTCACCCCCCAATCCCCCCAACTTCCCATGCTATGGCTATGCTCTGCTTTCGTTGCTCTCTCTCTCTCTCTCTCTCTCTCTCTCTCTCTCTCTCTCTCTCTCTCTCTCTCTCTATGACCAGCACCGTCATCACCAGGAAACACCATAGCCCTCCTGACCTTTTGACCATTACATGCACCGCACGCACGCACGCACGCACGCACGCACGCACGCACGCACGCACGCACGCACGCACGCACGCACGCACGCACGCACGCACGCTCCTTGCACACATCACTGGGGGGGATGATTGCTATAAGTTGCAACTGTTTTACACCTCTCTGGTTCTCAGGTAAATGTGTAACCGTGGCTATTTAAAAATAGCACATGTACAAGCTCCTCACATGCAGCACGGCACTGCTATGTTTGAACATTTTGGGGAAAATAATTTTGATTTTTTTTTTAACACGAATCTTCAGGGGTCTCTGGCACTAAATATTTACAGATGCGCGCGTGGGGGGGGGGGGGGGACCCGCAGCCATATATATATATATATATATATATATATATATATATATATATACAGTATATATATATATCATTGTGGGTCCTTGGCATGAAAAAAAAGTTAGTGAGAACTATACTTGCTTTAATACAGTCCATGTCAGGCACACATCTGGTGCGCATGCATGCAGCCTCCCAGAGTACACAGCATCGTGTTCCAGTGAATAGCAGAACAGGAACAACATTAGGTCCTGAGGGGTGGAAGAGCCCTCACGAGGTTCAGCAGCTCTGGAGCGATGCCTCTCATGAGCAGCGTCTCTCTATTTGCGGTGTGCGTCATCTCGAGGGAGACTGACAGAACCCATCAGCGACTGTCTTCATTTATTATTATTTCTCTGCCTTGTTTACCCAACATCAGACAACCATCAGAGAGCAGCATCATCGCGGCCCGGGTTGCCGGAATTGAAAAAAAATGAAAAAATGTTGGCACCGTTGCGTTTCTGAGAAACAATAGATGTTGAATGTCAATGTTTTGACGCAACGCGGTCCATGTGGAAAGTAATCGTCCTAACCCTAACCCGACACCAACCCGTTTCCCCAACCGTAATCACTTAAATGTGCTTTGTCCACCGGTGTCCCCCTGGGTACTGTACGAGGTTCGCTCCTTTTTCAACCTCTTCTACGCCAATTCTCTTCGACAAAAATAGCCAATCTTTCGCCGGATGTTTGCCCCCCGAACAGGGCCGCTAGGGTTCATGTGGTTAACCAAAATAACTATGACTAAACCTTAATGTCATAATTGCTCATTGGGTCGACACGGTTCACACTGGCTCAGAAACATCCAAATTCAACCTGATCCGTGGTTTTGCAGATCTACGTACAATGCCAACATATTCTGGCGTTTTTGGGACGGCCATCGATCAATTCAGTCCAATTCAGCAATTCAGTCCTCAGGCGTGGGGGTCAGTCAGGCCAGCCACACAGCCACGATAAACAAGAAGATAAATGAGACCAACATGCGTCATTCATCATTCTCAATCATTAGCACAAAGGGCTGATTTGGTCGCTTTTAGTTACGCAAGTGTGTGAACTGCACTGAAAAACAAATCTGTGAGGCAAATGACACATGGAGGAACACAAACTGGCAGCGAGGTTTACAGGTGTGCAGAGTTTAGAATGCACGCACTTTCCTCCCGTGCCAAAACAATGACCCCAGCTTCTTATAAAAAGGCGGTTGAAAACTGGTGACACGCCATGCACGCTCTCTTTTTATGTCGCTCATATTAATCTGCAGATGAAGAGCTTGTAAGTTGCGTTCTGTGCTTATGTAAAATGTGGCCCCCTCGGGGAAGCATGTGTGACCTGCAGTGTGCCGTAGATTCAAAGGCTCGGCCTCAATTCCCCGCCGGTCCACACCGGCCCTTCCAAAAACCAGCCAAATCCCCCCGGAGCTCCACATCTCAAGTCTGGGACAGACGTGAGAATCCTGCTCTATTGGGGGGGGGGATAAGGACATGGAAGTTCTGTCAGTATCGGCTCCACCCCCTTTCTCCCATCTTGGCAACACCCCCCCACCCCCTTTTCCCATCTCCCCTCCCCCCTCCCTTGCTTTAATTAAAGAAATAATCAAGGATTTGCATCACAATGGCGGCCAGGACTCTTACCATTAGTGGCCCGTTTGCCATCAGAGGGTCTAATGAAAATGTAACATCACCTAAGCCCTCCTTCACAGATTCTCAGATTAGCCGTAGCGGAGACTGGAGAGAAAGCTTTGGCCTTGAGTTGGTTTAATTCCATTGTACGATAAGCATCGGCCCCCTAAATCCGGCCTGGCCAAATCCTCTTGAGAGGGGCTAAGTGGCAGAGCTGAGTGCAGAGAGAGAGAGAGACAGGAGATGGAAGGGAAGGAGAGACAGGGGAGAGGAGAGGAGAGGAGAGGAGAGGAGAGGAGAGGAGAGGAGAGGAGAGGAGAGGAGAGGAGAGGAGAGGAGAGGAGAGGAGAGGAGAGGAGAGGAGAGGAGAGGAGAGGAGAGGAGAGGAGAGGAGAGGAGAGGAGAGGAGAGGAGAGGAGAGGAGAGGAGAGGCAGGGGACAGGGGAGAGGGGACAGGGGACAGGAGAGGAGAGGCAGGGGACAGGAGAGGAGAGGCAGGAGAGTCAGGGGACAGGAGAGGCAAGAGAAGAGAAGAGAAGAGAAGAGAAGAGAAGAGAAGAGAAGAGAAGAGAAGAGAAGAGAAGAGAAGAGAAGAGAAGAGAAGAGAAGAGAAGAGAAGAGAAGAAGCGACAGGGGAGAGGAAAGGAGGGAAGAGGAGAGGAGAGATCCAAGCGAGCCCCCTTGTCCCCCCTACACACACACACACACACACACACACACACACACACACACACACACACACACACACACACACACACACACACACACACACACACACACACACACACACACACACACACACACACACACACACAGCACGGCTCCCCTCCCCTCCTCTCCGCCCCCACTGCCCACCCCCCTCAGCTGTCCCGGGCCACAATAGCCTGAGCATCTTTTGTGGCATTAACGGTTTGTAAGAGCGGGGGAACAATGTATGAGAAGTGAGGAGCACCAGGTTCCCACACACACACAGGCTCCGACGTGTCCTCATCACACTCCACGGCCCCCTGCCCCCCCCATCCGCAACCTGCACACAGCTGATCGAAGCCCCCACCCCCCTCCCCATGTGCCCCCCTTTTGCACCGAAACCCTGCACACTTGTCCCACATCATGCATGTGCAAACACACGCATTCCCGAAATGCAAACACTCGCATGTATATGAATGTACATTGCAGGGTCCGACGACGGCCGACGCAGATATTTATTTATGCATGCATTATGCATGAGCTGGGAATCTACGATATAGGATCGTTCTTCTTGACATACATGCGTATAGTAGATGAACGCATGCATATGTATGCATAGGTATATGCATGCATGCATGTGTGTCACTGCATACACACTGCACACACACACACACACACACACGGGCGCGCACACGGGCGCGCACACGGTCGCACACACAGAAACATGCACACGTTAGTTTAATTGCCTACAGAGGCCAATGCATGAAGGGCCAGGGAAAATCCTTTTGTTGCGTGAAGGCTGAGAGTTTGTCTGGGGCCTTGATTAATTTGTACTGTCATACGTGGGAGGGGTCCTTCACAGGGTGGGAGGGGTCCTTCACAGGGGGGTGGATGGTGGGAATGTCACTTTCAGCCCAACCCCGGGTCCCTTCCTGTCAAACACACCGAAACCCATGATTTGTGCTTCGTCGTACGACGGTATCGTGTTGCCAAAATAGCCGATCTACAAGCTCGCAACACGTCGTCTGTTTGTCGCATTGTGAGCTTGTGGATCTGCTCTATCCGGTGTGTGACGACAACGTCATAAGATGGAGCGTAAATTAAGAGGCGTGACAGTGAAACAGGCTTTCTACCAACTATCCACATGAGGAAAGACTTGGCTAAAGCTAACGCTAATCAGCATTGATTCACATTTAGCTGGAATGTTTTATCCAAGGCCAGAAACCAAGACTATACATTTTTTATAAGAATGGCACATATAGGTTTGGTCGTTGTGATTAGCTCATCAGAGCATCACGGTTTGAGAAAAGGCCAAAATTCAATTAAAGCTGTTCTTTTTCATACAACCTTGATTAAAATCCCCTTCTTTATGTCAGTCCTCTTTTTGTTTCTTTGCATCCACCGTCTCTGTTTTCCCCCCGTCCGTGAGACATGATGTCATCGTGCTAACTTGATAGGTTGGGTTCATCTTGTTGGATTAAATTTAAGACAAATAAGTGTGATGCAATGGTGGCAGAATTAAATCAAATTAAATCATACTAGATAGACCTATTCCTCGACTGCACCGTTGATGATGAATGGGCTCAAAACTCAAACTTGAAAATTATTTTTTCCATCTCGCTCCCATCATTGTCAGAGATTAATTAAAAGGTCAGTTTGCAGCTGACAAGTCATTCAGAGAGCATAATAGTCCGGCCCAGCGTGGGCCATTGTGTCCAATAGGAGCTGTAGATAAATAGCTACAGTGTTCGTCTCAAAGAGATGGCAGCATATTGGTTATTCATGGTTTTTGAGTGTGACAATCAAATTTGTACAGTTAACAGACTGTAGGCTATATGCAAATGAATGCTCAGTAAACAGACATCTTGTTTGAAATAGAGATACATGATATTGAAATTTTGCAATACAGGTTTCCAGTACATTGTTTACTGTACACCTGTGATTATGGGTGCAGAAAAATCAAAAACAGTGCTTTCTTACAATAAGATTTAAGATTTTCAAAATTAGCAGATTCACAAGCTTGTGAATCTGCTACTTTTGAATTTGAATCCTGAAAAGTTCCCATTGAAAAGCATTGGCAGAACCCACCCTCATAGGCAGAATTAAGTGCGACCGCACCATTAAGCCCTATTTTATAGTTTGACTGAATGTGATTGCGACATGCTGTGAGCTTGCAGATCGACATACAACAAAAAACAAATGTGCATTTGTACTTTTACTCAAGTAAAATTCTGAATAGAGCATTTTTGCTTCCACTTTATGGTATTTCTACTTTGACTTATCGTATACTGTAAGTAAAACACCACTGTAAGAGGACTAGCTGGTCACATGTCTGTTATAAACACGACATGAGGGTAAACGAGGGGCGCCACGAGGGGCCCCACACACTCTTGTGCCCCTCAGCCCTTCGGCGAAATTAGCACAAATCTGATCTCAGCAGCAAGTGTGTGCGCAAGAGAGAGAGAGAGAGAAAGAGAGAGAGAGAGAGAGAGCAAGTGTGCACACGCAACATGCATAAGTGTGCACGAAGGAACCACTGTTATTGCTCAGTGTAGCAGCTGAATCGAGCCAGAGCATTTGGCCTCTCCACGGCTCAACATGCCAATGGTGGGCAGCTGCATAATTAACCCCTTCTTTCAAGGCTGCTCTGAAGTGGGCACAGGTCAACAACGCTCGCCCAAGATACGGTGCTGCTCTTAGCACGCACACACAAATGTGTTGTTCTTCAATCACAGAGCAATGCAGCCTTTGTGATTTACTTCTGTAAATAGGCTGTACACAGTAAGTGTATACATAATCATTACATAGTTTAATTTAAGATCACAATCTGCATGAATCAGAGTAATTATCTATAAAACACAGCTTTCTAAACTGTAAGCTCCATTGTGTATTAGCCAACATTGCAACCTATAGCCTCATACGAACATTGAGCTATATTATATCTGGAGGAGGCACAGAAAATCCCTACCCGTCCAAAAGTTGCTCACTAAGCATCTGTGTATACTCCCCTCCTTCCTGTTAAGGCTAGTTGTGTTTTGGACCAAAGCAGAACTCAGAAAGCCAGAATGAATATAATATTGTTAACCCAAATCCAAAAAAAGTTAAATTCAATTAAAGCAGCAGAACTTTGTAGTGTGAACAACACTTACTGAATGAGTTGAATCGCTTGTTTTAGCAACAAACTAAAAAAGCAAGGAAGGCTGGCAGGCTGGCGGGCAGGTGTGGAGTATCACTGGGCATGGATCTGAGGCACACAGAGACAAGCAGTTAGGAAAAAACCTGCCATATGTAAATGAAATAAACTAAAAAGAAAAGCTAAAACAAACAAAGGTGGTCAAAAACCCTGCAGCTTCAATACCCATGGGCAACTGAACGACCTGGCACGGGATGCCCTCTTTTAACCTAACTTTTAACTTTTTCTACTATTAGGTTATTGATTTAGCTATGATTCTAATTTCTAGATTATTTATATGCATGATGACCTCTTCACTCTGGAAGAGCGTCTGCCAAATGTCTAAATTGTAATTGTAACTTCACAAAACTATGTTTAAACCTTTTAGGGAAATGAAAAATGTTTTTTATACAGTAGGTTAGAAATAAGCTAGAAGCTTTGCTGCCCGTGAATTGTAAACAATCTTAACTGCATGCGCGTGCACGCGCCGCGCATGTAACGGAGAGCTCCGTCCCACAGCCTGAAGGGATGCGACCCTCTGATTGGTTCAAAAACACGCAGCTTTCCATTTCAGAGTAAAACTTCTAAATAAAATGCCACAAAAGGCCATTGCACCCTGTCTTTAACCCCCTAACCTCACAAACACTATGCCTAATCCTAATCTTAACCCTGTTTTGAGCAGCTTTGAGCAGACTTTACAAAGTTAACATGTACATAAACGTTCAGATTTCAATATAAAGTGCTCACCCAAGGTGCCACGGATGTTAGAATTTTGCAGAATGGGGTATTACCACCCTTGCATTCCGTGTTGTTCAATAAAAAGCATTTTGGTCTGATCAACGGCCAGTTTTTCCTTGTTTTGATGTTTTCTCTTGTATTTCCTTGTTTCCCCATATGATGCTTTCAACCACGCCTCAGTGCCACACTGCCGCCCTATCGGTTGGGAGGTGTATTGCGCTCTGAAACAGGTAGGTTATTACTACTTTAAATTGTCAGTAAATTGTCACGTTGATTTTTACTGGAACTCACCAAACATCATGAGGATAAGAGAGCATCGCCACCACATCAAAACATACAATGCTATGTATTCAATTCATCAAAATAGCATACAAAATCAACACAATAATACATGTCATCAACAAATACAAAAACAGTAAAAAAAGCAGAACACACAAGTAAAGGAAAACACCAGCCAACCCCATACTGTGACACTTTGGGCCCTTGGCAAAAACTAATGAAATCACGGGCCCATAAGAATGAATATACCTGTATATAAATGATATACTGTATTTCCAGACAAGAAGGGACATTATCGTATATCCCTTCTTGTCCAGGCTGCAGCATAAAAACATTCATTCAATACTATTAGACAGAAATGCAAACAGCAACAAACACTTGTTGGTCTAAAAGGATAATACCAAAAAAAGTCCTTGCGGACTTCTTTCCATTCGGGTCCTTTCCATTCATTAAAGGCCATGTGACCACAGCGTGTCTGTGGGGTTATTTACACATCAGTATTCATAGCTGTAAGTATGAATGGTGGGACATTGATGAGGAGCGTCTCATACAGCTGTCATGTGTTGCTGTCGACTATATTCGTCACGTCACTGTAACAATGTGTGTATCTCCTGGTCTCTTCTCTATAACCTCTCTCCTCCTCTCCTGTCCTCTTGTACCCTCCATCATCCAATTTAGCTGTGTGTGTGTGTGTGTGTGTGTGTGTGTGTGTGTGTGTGTGTGTGTGTGTGTGCGTGCGTGCGTGCGTGCGTGCGTGCGTGCGTGCGTGCGTGCGTGCGTGCGTGCGTGCGCACTCGTGGCGCACCGCTCCGTGGATTCCCACACTCCACTGCTCCCGTGCTGTCAGGCCCAATCAGGGGCCGGATCTGTATTGATTTTCAGCCACCTGTGCCAGGCGCCGCGCTGCTGCACGCTTCAACCCCCCATGCCCCCAGCCCCTTCCTCCCACCCCCCACTCCCCCAACCACCCCCAGTTGGCCACGGTCTCCCGGGGCAACTGTCGCACAGTGTGCAGTGCAGTCCATTTGTCACCAATTGTCAGCGTTTAGCGGGGCAATGATGTGTGGCAGGACGGTGTGTGTGTGTGTGTGTGTGTGTGGGGGGGGGGGGGGGGGGGGGGGGGGGTCTGGGGGGGTAACGGGTGCAGGAACTCTGTCCAATGAGGATGAGAACCACTTCCCACACCCCACACACACCTCAGCAGGCCTAGATTGCCACTGCTACTGCCTGCCTGCCTGCCTGCCTGCCTGCCTGCCTGCCTGCCTGCCTGCAGCCTGCCTGCCTGCCTGCCTGCCTGCCTGCCTGCCTGCAGCCTGCCTGCCTGCCTGCCTGCCTGCCTGCCTGCCTGCCTGCAGCCTGCCTGCCTGCCTGCCTGCCTGCCTGCAGCCTGCCTGCCTGTCTGCCGCCTGCCTGCAGCTTTGTGAGCAAGCATGTTGGTGCATGGCTGCCATCAGGGTTGGAACATTTATTGGCTTCCAAATATAGGGCTGCAACTATCCATTATCTTCTCAACAAGAATTTGATTTATATTTGTTTATTTTATTCATGTCATAATCATTGTATTATATCGATGTTGTCAGCATCGCACAAAAGCATCAAAAGAAGCAGATCCACAAGTGTCGCGTTTTGAGAATGTGGATCTGCTACTTTTGCTCTTTTTGAATTTGAATCCTGAAAATGTACAGTCTTGGACGCGACAGCAACGATACATCGTCGTGCAAAAAAAGGTGAAGACAGCCAAACTATATATGCTCGGAAAGCATTACGTGAGCTTGTACATTGGATATCTTCACTATTTAAAAAATTAATAATAATATTAAAAAAAAATCACCCATTTAAAAAATAGGAATTTCTAATCGATTGTATTAAATTATTGATTATTGTTTTTTCTTCTTTTTTTGTTGCATCCCCTACTTTCAACGCAGATGCCTCTGTGTGGATCCGCGCACGCTCTCAACCCTTACACACATTCACACAGAAGAGTCTCCTGACTCTAACTGTGAGGCTGCTTATTTCATTCACTTCAATAAATAAATGCCTCTCTGCCTCCACTCATCACGCACAGCACTCCCAGCGACCATAAGCACTGATTTGATTTTCAGCGTGGGACTATATTGAGTTGCACTGTGGCAATCCAAGCGGAGCACCAGGGGAGAGAGCTGCAGCATTTTGTGTGAGTGCAGAGTTGAGTCCGGTGTCCTTTTGTTTGTTTTCCTTAATAACCAGAGACTTTTTAAGAATGTCAGGGGCTGGATGTCATTAGCGGGGCGCGGCAGGCCTCTCGTGAGACGAGGCCGCGAGTTCGGCTTACACACGTCCAGCTCTGAGTCAACAGAGCCGGGGCAGTGTGTGTCCGCCATCACAGCGCCCATCGCTGCAGCTCCGGCCCTGAACCCACAGCTTCCAGGAGAGACAGATCCCCCGGCATGAGGAGAGAGGAGATACCCAGTGTCCTCAAATGGATCTGTTTTCATTCCAGGGGAAGTGGTTATTTAAGTAGACTATTGGGAAAACCCGACTTCTTCCAAACATCCACAGTGGGGGTTTATACTCTCAGGGTGAATTGATGTTTTTAATAGAGGGGAGATTACCAGGGATGGGAGGGACAGAGACGGGGGTGGGGTGGATTGTGAGTTTCTATACTGCACAGTAAAATCCTGGGTGTTAATTGGAAATCTGAAGTGTTAAAAAGAAAAACCCGGAACTATGGAGTTTGCCGCGGTGTTACTGTTTTGCAGCCACCATGGAATCCCTCCTCACCCCCACCACGTGTCAGAAAATATAATTTCCGGAATTAGAGCAGGAATGCTACCGAGAGGAAATTTCATCCCAAATCTAAGTCGTAATCTGCTTATGATTGTGCAATATGGACTGGAGAGCAAGGAGAGCAACACCTTTGGTCAACAGGCTATAGTATACACAGTAAAAAAAGCTACTGTACAAACTAAAGTACCAGGCCATACTGACCATTACTTGGTTCTGTATGCCAAGCTGAGAGTCCTGACACCCAGGACTTTTTCCGCTTCCAACCTGTTAAAAACCAACCCGAAACATTCTTCAGTCCAAGGTCGACAAAGAAGCTCTGATTCTCCAGAGGTGCCATTTTTACGCGCCTCCCTCACATTTTCTTCAATTAGCTGACGCCAACACAGGAGATACGCTTTCAAAAAAATTGGCCCCTCACAAATGGCCCTTTTCATACGGGGGCCAGGTAAATGTGTTGACTTGGCCTCGACTTCAGGTGCCATTATGAAAATATGACGGGTGTATCTTTAACAAGCATGTGTGTGTGTGTGTGTGTGTCTGTGTGTGTGTGTGTGTGTGTGTGTGTGTGTGTGTGTGCGTGCGTGCGTGCGTGCGTGCGTGCGTGCGTGCGTGCGTGTCTATGTGGATGTAATACAGACGGAGGCAGTGATAAAACGAAACCAAGTACATTTACTCAGGTACTTGAGCACAAATTTGAGGTACTTTTCCTTCCTACATTGGTATGTCAATACAATTATATGACAGCTTTAGTTACAAGTTACTTTTCAGATGTACCAAACATTTAACAATACAAATACAAGCCCTATTTTATACTTAATCTATTCGATAATAGCTGATCTACAACAACACAACACATTACTTTGTGCATTTTCACAAATTTCCAGAACTTTTGAAAAAACATTGGGACGTACCTACTTTTACTTTTGGTACTTGTATGAGGCCAGTATATTTTATATTTTATATTTTGGAATCGGCTACAGGCCTTTTACTTTACTAACAGAGTATTTTTATATTGTGGAATTGCTACTTTTATTTAGCCCATTAAAACTGGGAAAGCATGTGTCATTTTTTATTTTAGTGTTGGCTCTTCAAAAATAGCAGATGTACAAGCTCGCAGCGCGGCACAAACATTTTAGAAAAAAGTTATAAAAAAAAAAACAATAAAAAAAAAGGAAAAAATAAAAAAAACGTTGAACAATTTAGAACACAATCTTCTCTTTGGGGGTCCCTGAGAACACAATCTTCTCTTTGGGGGTCCCTATCTTCTCTTTGGGGGTCCCTGGCACAAAACCTTTTCAGATGGCGGTCCATGGCCAGATATACTGTATATCAATTTGGTTGTCCTTGGCAGGAAAGCGTTTGAGAACCACTACAGGACTTTTTTTAATTTTAATATTGCGGTATTGCTATTTTGCTATTAGTAAAAAAGTCCTTGTTCCACGACTGTACACAAGACACTTTTTGCCTCGTCTCCAAATTCGTTTGGTGCCGCTATGGTGCTAAAGCAGTGTGTCTAAAGGTACATTTGATGATCGGCTGGGCTTTATGTATGTATGTATGTATGTATGTATGTATGTATGTATGTATGTATGTATGTATGTATGTATGTATGTATGATTATGTATTATGTGTGTGTGTGTGTGTGTGTGTGTGTGTGTGTGTGTGTGTGTGTGTGTGTGTGTGTGTGTGTGTGTGTGTGTGTGTGTGTGTGTGTGTGTGTGTGTGTGTGTGTGTGTGTGTGTATAAGGTCAATAACAGGTCTAAAGGATTTAGAACAGCAGTTGTAATAGACATTATAGTAGCAGTACTTGCTCGCTCTGCTTGCACACAAGTAGACCATATATGGTCTACTTGTGTGCAAGGCGCAAGTTGGCACCTCGACAGAGTGCATTTCTTGTTGTGTATTATTTTTACTGTGTATTATTTTTATTGTGTATTGCATTTACTATGAAATCCCGTCAGTCAGTCAGTTGTTTGGTTGGTTGGTTGGTCACCCCAGGCATGACCATATATGGTCATGCCTCGTGACATCACGTGACATCAGGGATGGGGATTCCTGATGTATGGAGTTCCTTGATGACATCAAAATTAAGCCTATATACAGTATGGAGATCCCTGATGTCATATTGGCCAGCAACTCTACATCTGACCTCAAACCTCAAACCCTTAGATCTCCATATATGGAGCTAACATGTTCTAACATTCCATATGTTGATCCTTCCCCATCCATCCTTCCTCTTCGATGTCTCCCTTTTGACTGATACCTGTCCATTTAAACTGTATACGGGCCTGCCCTAAAGTTATTAGTGCAGCCGCGCCCGGCAGCCGGCGAAAACTAGAGTTCCCAACAGGCCCGGAAATGAAGGCCCGGCCCTACCTCTCATCAAACCCTGTACACTCAAGACACTGCCCACTAGATCTCCATATATGGAGCTGATCTGTTCATATGTTGATCTGAGATTCCAGATTCAAATTCCAGTCCAGATTGCCCCTTCCTTCCTCCCCCCCCCCCCAACCCCCCTCACCTCCTGGGCAGCGTCCTGGACCCTGCATGGGACACGTTCTGGGGATCAGCCTGTGTAAACACACGGCACGCTGACCATCCCTCTGCAGCCCCATATGGAAGAGATCATCACGCATGCGGAGCGGCATGACGTCTGTCATGGTGCAACCAGAGGATCACATATTATACCCCCCTAAACCACCATCCCCCCTCTCACACACACACACACACACACACACACACACACACACACACACACACACACACACACACACACACACACACACACACACACACACACACACCGCAAACAGCCCCTCCCAAACACACACATGCACGCACACCACACACACACACACACACACACACACACACACACACACACACACACACACACACACACACACACACACACACACACGCACGCACACACGCACACATCCAGATCAGTCAACGGGACTAACAACCTGGCAAGCACCACTGGCCCCGTCCCGTCACTGGCTGAACCTCTGGCCTCCTTGGATCAGTGTGGGTGGGTGGCTGTTTGAGAGCTTCTTGCTTAATCTAACCCATTTAGGGCCCGAGGCCGATTCTACAAATTCCTTCTAAATCCTGGCGGTTTTCAGAGAAATGTACAGTATATTGTCGTCGTGCCGCGGCAGAAAGCTCTTATCTCCATACTTTAGCTTTTGGTGCTTTCTTTTCTTCCCTGTCCATGAATGCCCAACTCAATCAAACTACAGCATCTCACAAAAGGATAAAAGATGTTAAAAACGAGCCGCTTCACACCACGGCACTACTACAGTAGCCTATATATATATATATATATATATATATATATATATATATACTTAATTGACTGGAGTCTCACAGGACTCTATTCTCAGCCCACTCCTTTTTCCTCCTCTCTAGAACAAATCTACAAGCTCAATGTGATGCGTTGTGAGCTTGCAGATTCGTTTTTGCCTAAAATGTTATTTTTATCATGACATGCACAAAATCACGACGACAGGGTTCAAGTGCATGGTTAAACTCTTACCAGCTCCACCATTTACCACATGATACAATACCTATTGTAAAATCTACAGGCGTGGAGTTGCTGTTGGGTTAATTAGGTCAGCGGTTCTCAACCTTTTCAGGCCACGACCCCCTAAAAGAATCATATTTGAACTGGGGAGCCCCATCCTGAATGCAGGAGTTGAGGCATTACATTTAGTTTGACTCGGTTCCACAGATAAATGTGATCTATAAACTCACAATGCCTCGCAACGTATTTATTTGTCTCTCATATTATTTGACAATTTGGTAAGGTATTATAGTATAGTTATAATATAGATTACTTCTGATGCAGTCTTTTTTAGGTATTAAAAAGGTCTTAAATTGTCACTTGAGAGTCCCGACCCTCGAGTTGAGAAGCCCTGGGTTAGGTAAGAACCAAAATGTGTGCAACAAGCCCCTAACTAACCCTCTCCTCTCCCCAGAGCGCTGACGCTTTGAGCTTAATGAGCACCAGTGTAATTAATGTGGTGGACTCCTGGTTTCTCCTCCTCGTCACGGATGACTGGATGGGGATTATTACCCCCTGTCTGTCCTGACCGCACAATTAGGCCGCCTCGCACCGCAATTAAGGCTCCATGTGCCGAACGCCTCACTAGCCATGCAGCGAGGGACACGGTGATCTCTGCCAGCGCACCATCCCTTCCCTGCCACCTCGTAATCTGAATTCTGCCGGATGGTCGCTGGATGATCGCCGGCCGGGGCGATCGCAGCGACAGCCATTGTCCCTGCTCGCTCGCCGCTCTCTGCTCATGCCTACGTGTGCTATCGATCAGGTTGGATGGATGGATGGGGACGGCATGGCGGCTCCTGGAGTGTGCTCATGACTGACAGACGGTGGTGGAAAGTATCCAAGTACATTTAACTCAAGTATTTTGAGGTATTTTTCAATACATTCACTTCTACTACACTACGGGATTATGAAAACTTCAGTTACTAGTTACTTTGTAGATTTTGATTATTATCACAAAACACACTAACAACTTCAGCCATTGTGACCTCGTAGATCGGCTAAGATTTTTTGTACATTTTGAACTTGTGAACTGGGACATTCTGCAGAATGAGTACTTTTTCTTGTATATTTTATTATTTTTATGTTGATTTGAGTATTATCTGCATTGCAGCATTGATACTTTTACTTAAGTAAAGCATGTGAGTACTTCTTCCATCACTGGTATCGATCAGGTTGGACGGCGGACGGCTCCTGGAGTGTGCATGCTGACAGACAGACAGACAGACTCTGGGACGTTGTCAGATAACGTGACGACGGCCCTGTGCGTGCGTGTGAGACGTCCATCCAGACTATAGACCAGTGCCTGCCAGGGTGGCCTGATGGGAACAATGTTGCCCCATCTGGAGGCAGATCTCCACGCCTGGTCCGGATTCGACCTGATGGATGGGAGAGGCTCCCCGGGACATCCAGCTGACCCTGCCGAGAGGGACCCAATCAATCACCCCCTCCTGTCCCCTACTGACGGCCTCTCCTCGTAACCAACACTCACAGGTCAAGGATTCTGTCAAGATATCTCTCCGGCTCTCCCCGGCGCTATACGGCCCGCCTTGACCATAGGGAAAGTAATCCGAGGACATCAAGTGGTTCTTTATTGGTTATGAGTGTGTGTGTTTTCCCCCTTTCCCTTAGATTTCCTTGTTTCTTGCCCACATTGAGATTGTAATTGTAGCCTTTGTTACTTCTCGTCGAGTGTTTATTCATTCAGGCTCCTGTGTTTTCTTGTGTGGCCTCCTGTTGGAGCCTCAGGTTGCTGGGTCGGTTTATTTTGCTAGCTCCTATAAAAGCGGACCAGCTGGGTTAAAGATGTGTAGGCAGAAGAAAGTCCCCTGGGGTGGACCCAGCCATTTATTTTGGTCAGATAAAGAAAACTCTCCAACAAAACGGAACGAATAATGTGCGATAATAAACAACATAGTGCCAATGTCTTTGGAGTGACATCATCGTATTCATTTTAAGTTAACACATTAAAATCGGGGGAAAGCATCCGTGTCATTTTAGATTTATTTGGCTATTAAAAAATAGCAGATATACCAGCTCATCGTGCCACGCTATGAGCTTGTAGATCTGCCATTTTTTAAACGTCGTGAAAATGGGTGCTATATTTGTTAAAGCGAACATTTCTAACTCAAATATTTGCTTCTGGGGGTCCCTGGAACAAAATATGTTGAGATGGCGGTCCGCAGGCAAATACATATCATTTTGGGGGTCCTTGACATGAAAAGGTTTTGAGTACCACTGATATAGCAACATAAGCTTTTCAGAAAACCGTTTAGAAGACATTATTTTGTAGAATCGGCCTCATGAGGTCTTCATGGACTAATAACTGTCTGTGTGGGATAATTGCATCTTTGATCAATATATGTGTCCTCAATCAATTGATCTCGACAGCTTCAACAGTCTTATTATCTTGTCAGGATCTCTGGGCTCCAGACTGTGGGTCCTTCAGCAGTGATTGATGGAGCTCACGCTGCTTCCTCCAGCGCTCTGGAGACTCCACTTGTCAAGAGGCTTCTCACATTTCGGCCAATCCTCCAGTCACTGGCAGCGCTGCCGTTGGTCTTTGAGACGCAATTATGTGGAACCCGTCTGACAATGTGGGAATGATCATGAATTGAATTGAATGAAGTGTCCAGTAAATTAAAAAAAGAAAAGAAATCCTGTTTCTTGCTTTTTTTATTTCCACGCATTGAGAGCTGAGTTGTATCGCGTTCCCATCACAATATTAGTGTTAACGTGCAGCATGGCATCGTCAAAAGTGTGAGGGAGAAAATAATATGAATCCTTAGTTGCTTTTCCTTCTGTCACTCAGTTGGCCTGCCTCGACACTTGTCAGTCATAATGACAAATGGCAGTGCGTGATGACACGGAGGGGGTTACATCATCACTTCCCTAATGAGGAAACTCACAGCAGGAGAGCAAAAAGAAGGATGCAAAGCAGGGGAGGATGGATGTGGGGAGAGGGAGGGGAGGATGGATGCTCGGTTGTTGCCAAATGACCATGGACCGTTCGTTCCACAAAAAAAGATTGGCTGCTCATCCTCACCGCAGCGAATCCCAGCACTGCTGTCGCACAGCGCCACCGCTATCACGGAGCGATGGCTGATGTAAAACGGGGGCAACCATCTCCAGTGATTACCTCTGTCCCCGATTCACCGGACACTGCCATTGTTCTAACTGCCACGTTGTTGTCGCTTTATTATCACGGATGGCCCAAGGACAGCTTTCAGCTGAGTCATGCTCGCGTTCGCTCTGCATCAAGGTAGTGTGTGCGGTGTCAAGGCCGCGCAATTTCACCATTTCCTGATTTCTGCATCTGTATTGTAACGTTTTTGAATTCCAGTCACTAGGAAGACATTTCCTGACCTCTAGTCTAGAATCATGGACTGTTCATTTACCTCTGAGAGTGTGAACATAGTCCTTTTTTGCACATGCACCTTAGTTAACCATATCATATGAACCCGGCTATAACGTCCCTATTCTGGGGTGAACATTTGGGGGGGGGGGGGGGGGGGGGGGGGGGGGGGGTGGAGTGGGAAAAAAGGAGTGTCCCTATTATGGAGCCCTGTGGGACTCCGGTCAAACAAGTACATGGTCTCTGTTGGGTGGAAACCTCATATGTCTGTTACTTTTCATGATTAAAAAAAAGTAGCAGATCACTTTTGAGGCGCATTTCGAGATTTGTATCTGCTATACCTTTGATGCATTTGTGTGACGCTGTAGTATATGAACCAACACCGAACCAGCTGGAAGACGTTTATGAATGACCTATGCTCCCCAAAGGACAACAGGGTATAACAGCGATAGTATACACCACCAGAGATACACAGATCCCCCATTGCTATTCATGGTGAACCGATCAACCAGGTATGTTCGTACAAATACCTAGAAGTAGTAATAGACCATCTGTTGTCATGGAAAGATCAGATTGATTCAGTGTGTAAGAAAACAAAGCAAAGAATCTACTTCCTTCGTCGTCTAAGATCCTTTGGTGCTAGTAGACGGATTATTTTGTTCTTCACTTCTGTTATTATGAGTGTTCTTCAGTACTGTAGTACCACCTGGTATGGATGTTTGTCTGCAGCCCTAAAGTCACAACAACTGAACATTTGGTCAAAGATTGTTGGACAACCACTTCAGAAACTTTATACATCCACGTATGATAACAGCATCCTAAGGTTAGCAAGGAATATCACCTCTAATACTGCATGTGTTGTATGGAGAATATAGGTTGCTGCCTTCAAAAGGAGATATGGTGTACCAGCATACAATAAGGTCAGACTAAAGAGGTCCTTTGTCCACCAGTCGACTTTGAGGCTTAATCAGGAGTTGTAGTGGCCACAGAGTAATCTAGGCGGTGGATATTGCTCTTGTCTTATGTAAATTGTGCATACTTGGCTGCTGGGTCGCAACTGACAATAAAGTACTATATCAAACTATATCATATCATAAGTCAAGTAGTATGATCAAGTAGGCTGTTAACTTACGGAAAAACACACAAAAAGTTAAAATATGGAGATAAGAGGTTTCTGCCCGACAACAAGGATATTATATAGGGTTTATACAGTAAGTGGTTAAATGAACACTCGTAGCATGGCAGTCTGGGCGTGAGCAGGAGGTCTTCCCCGGCGGGCCAACGTCTCTCTCTCTCTCTCTCTCTCTCTCTCTTTGGGTCTTGCTGGCTGGGCACTGGGCTTGGCACCGGAGTCCGAGGGGGAAGATTATCTGGCCTGTGTGCCTTCAGGAGCTCTCTCTCTCTCTCTCTCTCTCTCTCTCTCTCTCTCTCTGTCTCTCTCTCTGGGTTTGTGTCTTTTGTGAGGCGGCAGAGCTGGCTGGGAGCGCGCCCACCGAGAGAGAGAGAGAGAGAGAGAGAGAGAGAGAGAGAGAGAGAGAGAGAGAGAGAGAGAGAGAGAGAGAGGGGAAATGTGTTTGACATACGCTCAGCACACACAGTCGGGGAGGCTGGAACAGCAGATACGATTAATGACCACAGAATAAGATTGTTACAATATGGCTTCCCTAACCCCCACCTACTGCACCGTGGGGCTGTCATATTTCACTGACCTGCCTGCCCGCTTGCCTGTGTGCATGCGTGTGCGTGTGTATGTGTGTCTGCATGCATGCGTGTGTACGTAACGTGCATGTATGTACCATATGTGTGTATGTGTACATCAAGAAGGAGGAGGGGGCTTGTATGCTCTTTTTGTTGTCGCTTTCATTCTCTCTGTCTGTCTCTCTGTGTCTTTGTGTTTCTCTGTCTCTCTCTGTCTCTCTCTCTCTCTCTCTCTCTCTCTCTCTCTCTCTCTCTCTCTCTCTCTCTCTCGCTCTCTCTCTCTGTCCCTCCTCTCTCTCTCTCTGTGTGTTGATGTGGGTCATTGATATGCAACAGTGCGTTCCTGGATCTTAACCGGAGAGCCTTTTTCTCATGGTCGCTGTGGAATAGCTTGGCAGCGTAGCAGACACAACAGTCCACAAGCAGGGCCCACCCCAGGTACACAACTTCACATCGCTCCAAATGAAAGAGGTTAATAAGTAGTTCTGAATCATGTCAAAGGCTTAACTCTGAATGGTACATAATAAAGATAAATGAGTCCAATTAAAAACTCATTAATAATAACTTAGATATCGTTACTGTGCAGCAGAAACCTCTTATGTTCATATTTTAACATTTTGTTTTTTTAAATTAACAACCTACTTAATACTACAGCGTCACACAAAAGCATTAAATGTAGCTACTTTTGTTATTTTTTAATCCTGAAAAGTAGGCTAAAGAAAGGTTTTGAAACATATGAGGTTTCCACCCGACAGAGACGATATAAAATCCAGAGTGCAAAACATGGACGCGTAACGCTACAGTATACTCTTGAATTTTACTGTATTTTAAAACCCTATATAAATGCACCATTTTAACCTAGAGCTTAGCACAGTTCTTCCCTGACACCAATGAGAGTGCAGGGTGTACTTTTCATTGTTGAGGTCCGCTGGCCAAAAACATCAAGCTCAATCTCTACAAGATCTACTAGCTCAAAATGCATCACAATGCAATGGCATTGGGAGCTTCTGTGGATGTCTGGATGAGCTTTTAGATTGGCTCTCTTTGTAGCTGTTTTGTTTGACTTGATATTGGTGGCCACCACGCACCACCTCCAGTGGTGCGCTATTCTATTCCAACACTCCTAAGCGGAGCAGATCCTGCGCCAACATTGCTGACATATCAATTTGTTGTCCAACGAAATAAAAACAGGAGAGGCTTTCAAAAGCGGAGTCGCACAAGCAGGGGTGTGCAGTGGAGGGGAGGGGATGGGTGGGGAGGGGTGGGGCCACAATGGAAACAACCCCCAAGAGCTTTTTGTGTTATCCTTTTAGCATCATTGTGAAATCATAGTATCACTATTTGCAAACTGTTAATAAAGTATCAATCAATAAAAACAAATGGGCTATACAACATTTCGTCATTTCATATTTTTTGTTTGTAAATGAATGCCTTACATACTACTATAGTGTCAGCTGTGTCACATAAGCAGATCCACAAGCTTGAGTACAAATTTGACTGAACAACTTTCCCTTGTGGTTGAGTAATATGTATATTATATCTGTACTTTGACTCAGAGTACTGTGGATGGTACTTTGACTCTGAGTACTGTGGATGGTACTTTGACTCTGAGCACTGTGGATGGTACTTTGACTCTGAGTACTGTGGATTGTACTTTGACTCTGAGTACTGTGGATGGTACTTTGACTCTGAGTACTGTGGATGGTACTTTGACTCTGAGTACTGTGGATTGTACTTTGACTCTGAGTACTGTGGATGGTACTTTGACTCAGAGTACTGTGGATGGTACTTTGACTCTGAGTACTGTGGATGGTACTTTGACTCTGAGTACTGTGGATGGTACTTTGACTCTGAGTACTGTGGATTGTACTTTGACTCTGAGTACTGTGGATGGTACTTTGACTCTGAGTACTGTGGATTGTACTTTGACTCTGAGTACTGTGGATTGTACTTTGACTCTGAGTACTGTGGATGGTACTTTGACTCTGAGTACTGTGGATGGTACTTTGACTCAGAGTACTGTGGATTGTACTTTGACTCTGAGTACTGTGGATGGTACTTTGACTCAGAGTACTGTGGATGGTACTTTGACTCTGAGTACTGTGGATGGTACTTGACTCTGAGTACTGTGGATTGTACTTTGACTCAGAGTACTGTGGATGGTACTTTGACTCTGAGTACTGTGGATTGTACTTTGACTCAGAGTACTGTGGATTGTACTTTGACTCAGAGTACTGTGGATGGTACTTTGACTCTGAGTACTGTGGATGGTACTTTGACTCTGAGTACTGTGGATGGTACTTTGACTCAGAGTACTGTGGATTGCGTACTGTGTCCAGCACTGGCTACAGAGGAAAACCTTAACAAGGTGTGGAACAGGCCGGCCGGCCCTTTGCACACGAGCACAAGTCACATAGCTGGACCCGCACTGTGATGTTTGCTGACACGTCCCAGAGGAATTTGAAGTTTTCGTCGCAGCTAGCATAATCAAGACAAGGCTTGATATTTCCCAGGACCTCTCCGGCTCGCCATTGGCTGCTGCCAGCGGGCCCGCGAGAACCCGGGAACGCCAACGTGCTCGGTCGCCACGGTAACCGGCGGCTGGCAGAAGTGTTTCTTCCGAGGTTTGGTTCCAAAGCTCTCTCTCTCTCTCTCTCTCTCTCTCTCTCTCTCTCTCTCTCTCCTCTCTCTCTCTCTCTCTCTCTCTCTCTCTCTCTCTCTCTCTCTCTCTCTCTCTCTCGCGCGCGCGCGCGCCTGCTTCTTATACGGGCCGAGAGAAACATAAGATGGAATTTAAGTGAAGGAGCAAAAAGGGAGAAACGAGAGACACAACAAGGCGGTTTTCGTGTCTCCTCCTTTCGTGTATCATTGGGAAATGAGGAAAAGGCTTGCTTTTTGAGGAGCCCAATTGGCTGTAGTGCGCACACACACACACACACACACACACACACACACACACACACACACACAAAACCACATGTAGGCCTCCTGACTCTTCTCATCTTGACGTCCCCTTGGAATTTCACAGCAAGTTACAGAAAATGAAAGACTAAAGGGAGAAAGAAAGAGACAGAGAAAGAAGTAGCGGGGAGAGTGGTGGTGGGAGGGAGAGAAGGAGAGGGAGTCTGGTCATTGCGTCTGGCAGCTTTGGCTCTGCGCTTTGGGCACCATGCTCTCATTTATTGAAATCCCGCTGTGCGATCCTAGCTCCACAAAAAAAGGGAGAGATTCAAATTCTTCTCCATCTCCATTGCCTCAATAAGACACTTAACTGGCACCTTCATGTGTGTTTTTCCACTGTGTCTTCTCCAGATGTATTGGACAGCTCCCTCGACTCTTGTGATTTTGACGGGGACACAAAACACAGGTCTTTGAGGTTAGTTTAGGCATCTCTCTCCCTCCCTCGTCCTTTGCTCTCTGCCCTAGTTTAAGCGGGGAAGGAGATAGCGCAGGGCTTGTATGCGTCTAACATGTGGTAGACCCCGTCACCCCGAGCAGTGGTGCTGCCCGCCACACACACACCTGTTCCCCCCAGCTGCTGCCGCTGCCGCTGCAAAGCACTCTGGGATGTGATGTTAATTCCATGTTTTCGGGGCCCCAGGGCAGGCGAGGGGGCACCGAGGGAGGAAGGGGACTCGGGAGGGGGGGCTGCACACAGCAAAATGTACACAGATTGCGGGTCGACAAGACTCGACATACAACAGTACTTTTCCCTCTAAGAGTTAAACTAACTCAGTTTGTCGTGTAGGAATTAAGTAGCAGCCATGGGTTTAGAAACTTCAATGCAATTTACAATTACAAAATAGACATTTAGCAGATGTCTCTTATCCAGAATTCCAGATTTACTTACAGGTGTTTATTGAACTCTAAAAAAATAAAACTCAATATTAGCTTATGTGTACTCAAGTCCCATTTATTCTTCATTGTACGATGTCGTCACACAGAAGCATCACATCACATCAGAAGATCTACAAGCTCAAAATGCAGTGTGAAGCACCCTTTCTTCAGCTTAGATCTGCAGTTTTGGACATGAGAGATAGAGCTATAGAACTATAGGTGGTTTCCACACGAAAGAGACAAAATATAGCCAATCAATGTAGTTGTGTGTATCTGTTACTTTTGCGGGTTTTTGAAAATCTTTGACAGCTTTTCACATGTTTTCACCTATATATGACATGCCCAAAATAGGGCCACCGTGGGTGAAAGTGGTGACCGCACCTTCCTCTGTAAACAATAACAGTGACCGCCCCGACCGATAAAACAAAAGCTGGCATCTGTAAAGAAAAAGCAACCGCTCTCAAAAGATTAAGGGCACGTAAAAGGTTCCCGGGGAGAGTACTTTGGAGGCAATTTTTTGTCAAAGTGTTCCCTCCTGCACTTGATAAGGAGGGAATGATGAAAAACTGCTGATGCTTCAGAGGTAGTTGGAAGGCACCACGCTGCCCGTGGAGAAAATAATGGGGGCATGCGCGCGCACACCACACACACACACACACACACACACACACACACACACACACACACACACACACACACACACACACACACACACACACACACACACACACACACACACCAGCAGAGCAGAGCAGACCACCAGACCCTGGCCCCATTCCCCCCACCATGCCAGAACTGCTACCAATTAATGCAATAAAGAGGCTGCTGCTGCGGGCGGAGCTTTGAAAGACACCGAGGCGGAAAAGAGAGAGAGAAAGAGAGAGCTGAGAGAGAGCTGAGAGAGAGAGAGAGAGAGAGAGAGAGAGAGAGAGAGAGAGGGAGAGAGAGAGAGAGAGAGAGAGAGAGAGAGAGAGAGAGGCATCTGTGATGCAATGTTTTCTTTTATTTATTTATTTTACGCACAGATCCACAACATTAAATATATACCGTCGCTGTCGGGCAGAAACCTATCTCCATATTCTTCTTCTAACTTTTTGAGTTCTTTCATAAATGAATACCCGACAGTACTTGGTCATGCTGCTGCAAGCGTCACATAAAAACATCTAATATGTAGCAGATCTGTGCAAGTTTCCAGCTTGTAGATCTGCTACATTGGATGCTTTTGAATTAATGCCTGAATTCTTCAGGCATCTGAGATGCCTGAAGAATGTCTTTTGACCGAAACGTTGCTTGAATTTCCTATTGCAAGTGCAGATGGTGTGCAGGTCATTGTGTACTTTGTGTGCATTTTTTGAATAGTTTATCCCTGCATGCCTACGCACTCGTCTCTGAGCCGATCAGGTGTGCATAAGACTTTGTTTGCCTATGAATCCTGAGAAGTAGCAGTTTTGGACATATGACGATGACCTTGCTGTTAGTCCCATGGGGGGAGATTTATCCCCCCCCCCATTTATCCAAGGTGCTTTTATCCAAGGCGCTTTACATAGATTGATTCATTCATTCACACACATATTCATACACCGATGGTGGAGGAAACCATGCAAGACACCAACCTGCACATCGGGAGCAATTAGTGGTTCAGAGTCTTGCTCAGGGACACTTCGACACAAAGTCAGGGGGAGCCCAGGATCGAACTGGGAACCTTCCAGTTCCCAACCAGTAACTCTACCCTCAAGTCACTGCCTCCGCCTCTAAGCCACTGCTTCCCAAACACTGGGTCGGGACTCATTTGTGCGCAGATCCACGCCGTGGATCTGCTATTTTCTACTTTGGGTCCCGGGCAAACGGCTAATCACTCTCTAGGGTCACAGGCTAAGCTTACAGCCGCCGTGGTCTGGTGATATGTGATGCGTGAGGCCTGTTACTGAATATGATCACACATAAAACACAACAAAGAATAATGGAGATAAGAGGTTTCTGCCCGACCGACAGCAACGCCAGGCTAAATCTGGCTTTGCACACTCGCTCGTTTGAGCTGCCAGCCACCCCTTCCCTTCCCGGTGTGATCCTGTGACAAACGTTACAAGTAACGAATCACAAGACACTTTATTGCCGGATTTTATTAGCCCACTCACTCTGACTAACTGTCTGCTAACTGTCTGCTGCAGCAAAACCATCATTTGTTTTTTAATTTCAGGGTGGACTCTATCCAGCCGTAGCTTCCTCCATGGTGCTAGAGCTAGACCAGACTGGACCAGACCGGCCAGGCTGGGGCGCTTATGGTGGAAAGTACTGTAACTAAATACTAAATATTCAAGTGTTGTAATCTGAGGTACTTTTTTTTATTTTAGGTGAAAATGAACCTAAGACTACTCTATACATGTCGAGGCAAACACTTACTTTTTACTCCAATACAATTATTTGAAAACTTCACTTACAAGTTACTTTGTAGATTTAGATTAAAAACAAAATTACTACAAAACATATGTTAACCAATTAAGCCTTATTATATCCTTCATCCATACAAGCTCACAACGCGCCACATTGGCTTTTTACTTGTACTCTAAATGGCCATACAGCTTTTACTTGCAACATAGTATTTTCATATTGTGGTATTGCTACTTTACTTAAGTTTAAAACAAATAGGCTAATCTATACAGTATATATACTTGTTCCATCACTGTGCAGAGCCCCCCCCCCCCCCCCCCCCTCTCTCTCTCTCTCTCTCTCCTCTCTCTCTCTCTCTCCCTCCCTCCCTCCAGAAGGGGCTCAGCATGGAGGAAATGAGGCTGCCCCAGCCCTATTGACCGTAAGGGGATTCTCTGCCCATATTTCACTGGAAGCCCCTCTACTCGCTCTCCCCCGAGGAGGGGAGGCCGTAGAGATGAACCATGTCGGGACACATGTTGGAGGGAAGTCAGCAGCTCACCATGCAAGAGGAGGAGAGGAAGAGGAGGAAGAGGGGGGGGGGGGGGGGGGGGGGGGGGGTTAAAGTAGGGATAAAGGAGGGAACCGTGGTGGTGTGAAACGAGACCCCAAACAAAACAGGCACCCACGAACGCACGCACGCACGCACGCACGCACGCACGCACGCACGCACGCACGCACGCACGCACGCACGCACGCACGCACACACTTGCAGGAAGGAGAGAGCATCTGGAATGAAGCCCAATTTTTGTCTCCACCAGGCCGAAGGCATGGGGAGAGAGTATGTTTTGCACTCCGTCCGTGTGTCCGTCCGTCCGTGTGTGTGTCCGTCCGTCCTTCCTTCCGTCCGTCTGTGTACAGCTAATCTCCGGCACCGTTAACCCGGTCGATGCCAAACTTTGCACACACACTCCCTGGATGCCAACGATGAACCTCTGCCCCGCATTTTCCAGAACGGCCTGTTATAGCGCCACCATGAGGCAGCTTTTCACATGTTTTACCTAAAACTGCACCGATCTGTGTGAAACGTGCATGCACACTCCCTAGAGGCCAAGGACAAACCTTTGACCTGCATTTTCCGCATCTGCCTTTTATAGCGCCACCAGGAGGCCGACTTTTCTAAAACACATTTTTTTATATTACTCCTCCAGATTCTGTCCAAAAATCTCACAAATCGTTACACAGTATCACTATGGTCATGTGCTCAAGTCCGATCTGTCCGATATTTCATATTCCATCCTATTTGGCTATAATTGGCTTTCACAGTTTGCAAGAATGCCCCGTTTTGAACAAAAGCCTCAATCATGAACGCAGCATGCAATTTACGTGAAATCTTTCACAAATTTTTCTTACTGGGCTGAGGAATATATCCCACCCTTTTCACATTGGCCTGTTATAGCGCCACCAACAGGTGGATTTTTGCAAAACACATTTTTGGAACAAAATGCCTCAAATCATCCAATGGCCATCAAAGGCAAACATGTTCTCCTAAACATTTTGCCAAACCTCTCACACAGTCCTATCCTCCTGGTGGAGACCTGTGCCCAGAAGGGCACTTTTTCTAGTTACTTTGTCGTTTAGGCGGTGGTCACACGCCACACATATATAGCAGACCTACAGATCACAACACACTCGTATTCGCAGCTCATTGTGAGCTTGTAGGTCTGCTATTTTGGGGGGCGCGTGAGACCGCAGTATACGACGGAGCGTAGATTAGGCCTAGAGGGTCTGGGGTCTATAGTAACACAGTGGTTTACAGAGACCTAGAGGGTCTGGGGTCTATATTAACAGTGGTTTACAGAGACCTAGAGGGTCTGGGGTCTATAGTAACAGTGGTTTACAGAGACCTAGAGGGTCTGGGGTCTATAGTAACACAGTGGTTTACAGAGGTCTAGAGGGTCTGGGGTCTATAGTAACACAGTGGTTTACAGAGACCTAGAGGGTCTGGGGTCTATAGTAACACAGTGGTTTACAGAGGCCTAGAGGGTCTGGGGTCTATAGTAACACAGTGGTTTACAGAGACCTAGAGGGTCTGGGGTCTATAGTAACAGTGGTTTACAGAGGTCTAGAGGGTCTGGGGTCTATAGTAACAGTGGTTTACAGAGACCTAGAGGGTCTGGGGTCTATAGTAACAGTGGTTTACAGAGACCTAGAGGGTCTGGGGTCTATAGTACACAGTGGTTTACAGAGGTCTAGAGGGTCTGGGGGTCTATAGTAACACAGTGGTTTACAGAGGTCTAGAGGGTCTGGGGTCTATATTAACAGTGGTTTACAGAGGTCTAGAGGGTCTGGGGTCTATAGTAACAGTGGTTTACAGAGACCTAGAGGGTCTGGGGTCTATAGTAACAGTGGTTTACAGAGGTCTAGAGGGTCTGGGGTCTATAGTAACACAGTGGTTTACAGAGACCTAGAGGGTCTGGGGTCTATAGTAACACAGTGGTTTACAGAGACCTAGAGGGTCTGGGGTCTATAGTAACAGTGGTTTACAGAGGTCTAGAGGGTCTGGGGTCTATAGTAACAGTGGTTTACAGAGACCTAGAGGGTCTGGGGTCTATAGTAACAGTGGTTTACAGAGACCTAGAGGGTCTGGGGTCTATAGTAACAGTGGTTTACAGAGACCTAGAGGGTCTGGGGTCTATAGTAACAGTGGTTTACAGAGACCTAGAGGGTCTGGGGTCTATAGTAACACAGTGGTTTACAGAGACCTAGAGGGTCTGGGGTCTATAGTAACACAGTGGTTTACAGAGGTCTAGAGGGTCTGGGGTCTATAGTAACAGTGGTTTACAGAGACCTAGAGGGTCTGGGGTCTATAGTAACACAGGGTTTACAGAGGTCTAGAGGGTCTGGGCTCTATAGTAACAGTGGTTTACAGAGACCTAGAGGGTCTGGGGTCTATAGTAACAGTGGTTTACAGAGGCCTAGAGGGTCTGGGGTCTATAGTAACACAGTGGGTTTACAGAGGCCTAGAGGGTCTGGGGTCTATAGTAACACAGTGGTTTACAGAGACCTAGAGGGTCTGGGGTCTATAGTAACACAGTGGTTTACAGAGACATAGAGGGTCTGGGGTCTATAGTAACACAGTGGTTTACAGAGGTCTAGAGGGTCTGGGGTCTATAGTAACACAGTGGTTTACAGAGACCTAGAGGGTCTGGGGTCTATAGTAACACAGTGGTTACAGAGGTCTAGAGGGTCTGGGGTCTTTAGTAACACAGTGGTTTACAGAGACCCAGAGGGTCTGGGGTCTATAGTAACACAGTGGTTTACAGAGGTCTAGAGGGTCTGGGGTCTATAGTAACAGTGGTTTACAGAGACCTAGAGGGTCTGGGGTCTATAGTACAGTGGTTTACAGAGACCTAGAGGGTCTGGGTCTATAGTAACAGTGGTTTACAGAGACCTAGAGGGTCTGGGGTCTATAGTAACAGTGGTTTACAGAGACCTAGAGGGTCTGGGGTCTATAGTAACACAGTGGTTTACAGAGACCTAGAGGGTCTGGGGTCTATAGTAACACAGTGGTTTACAGAGGTCTAGAGGGTCTGGGGTCTATAGTAACAGTGGTTTACAGAGACCTAGAGGGTCTGGGGTCTATAGTAACACAGTGGTTTACAGAGACCTAGAGGGTCTGGGGTCCTATAGTAACAGTGGTTTTACAGAGTCTGGGGTCTATAGTAACGAGTAAAGAGGTGGGCCGTCAATGAACAGGAGTTCAGTGTTTTTTATCCATTAAGGTCTCGAGGTGCGGTGTTCATTAGGTTTGATATAGTTTTAGTCGTACTCTTCTGAATAAAACTCAATTTAGTTTTAGTCACATTTAATAGTCATCTGAAATGTTTCAGTCTAGTGTTAGTTGACTAAATAAGATTTAGTCAATTAGTCTTAGTTGACTAAATAAGATTTAGTCAATTTAGTCTTAGTTGACTAAATAAGATTTAGTAAATTTAGCCTTAGTCACCTAAATCCACAGTAGATTCTGTTGACTGTGATGGCGTTGTAACGCCTGCATGCCATAACTAGCTGCATGCCGAAAATAGACCCTCTATCTCCAATAGTCCCTCCCTACAATTTAGTCTAGTCTAGTCTAATTGTCAATATATTTTGTCCTAGTTTTGTTCATACTAGCTTAGTTTTTATTTAGTTTCCGGTGGTCGACGGATATTTTTAGTCACAGTTTTTACTTGACCAAATGAACCCCGTGGAGGTGGCGGGTGCCTCCCACGTGGTCTGACAGACTGACAGAGGGCCTGGGAACAGGACTGTGCAGCACAGTTACATGCTCAGTGTCGATTTTACACCGGTGGTGTTAAAAGTGGACACACACACACCACACACACACACCACACACACACACACACCACACACACACACACACACACACACACACACACGCACACGCACACACACAGTTTCACAGACAGGACAACGCAACTTTACAACCAAGAGAACAATTTGAAATACAGCATGCATGGCGTCTTTCCACAAAGACAAACATCACAAAACATGGAATAGGTATATTTTGCCTTCTTCGTGTGCGTGCGTGCGTGCGTGCGTGCGTGCGTGCGTGCGTGCGTGCGTGCGTGCGTGCGTGCGTGCGTGCGCTTATGTGTGCGGTTGCATACGTAGTCTCCATGGCAAGAAATGAGCCCCGCTGGGTGCGTAATTAATTGGTTTACTGCCAAGTTAGACAGGGTCTGTCTCTCAGGAATCTGCATTTGGCCCTGAACTTTACTTTGACATGTTGGTTGAGGTATTAACTTATTTGGACAAGGGATTGAGTCTACTGGTTGTCCTATGGATGGAATGGTGGCCCCATGTGCAAAGAAACAGCAGCTCTACAATACCACCGACCGGAGCCTTAGGCTTTACTGTATAGCTGCACGGCGAGAACTGAAAACACACACACACACACACACACACACACACACACACACACACACACACACACACACACACACACACACACACACACACACACACACACACACACACACACACACACACACACACACACACACACACACACACACACACACACACACACACACACACACACACACACACACACACCCATTCCCTTTGCTCCCGCTCCTCCCATCCCTGGTTTGACCCGAGAATACATTAACAGAGGAGTGTTAATTCAACTCTGAGGGTCCCGTGAGGGACCATGTTTACACTTTCTGGGTCGAATTAACACTCCAAATTTTACTGCTTGTAGCTGACTGTTTTCTTAACGCACTATTCTTCTCGTCCCTTTACGATTGTTTTTTTTCACGCTGTTATGCGATGCAGCGTAAACACCGAGACAGCTATATGACCCTGGTTGACTAACAAATAACCTTTAGTCTAGATTTGACTAGTGCCAGAACTCCCTAAAACCTTGGTGAATACTCATAGTAGCTATGTTTCGGTATATTAATCAGACTGGTATGATAAAAAGAATAATACTGTATCAATTGGACTATTTTGTAGTTGTTTTAGACACAGCTGATGTGGTCAGGCTCAAGAACACAACAGACGATGTGGGGGTGCATTGTGTTTGATACCAATGGTTCTCAAATGAGGGCCTGAGGGTCCCCAGAGGTCCTTTTGGGGGTTCCAGGGGGTCCCCGGCAAGGTTTATAGCATCGAAATCAGTACTTTGACCTTATACATCGGCTATAGTCAAAAGATCTTGAAAAAATGTGAATATTTTGGGTCCATCTTAACATTAACATGTCAAAGTATTTTCAGATGGGGTTCCGGGGCCAAATCCATAGACATTATGGCTGTCCTTGACATGAAAAGATTTGAGAACCACTGTTCTAAAATACAACTGTGGTCATGCGCATGCAGGCTCAAATAAATAAACAACAAAACGACGTGGATGGTGTTGTTTGATTCTTCTTGCCATTGTGTGCTCTTCTTGTCTCGTATGCCTGCAGGAGCCAGTCTGCATTCCTGCGCTGTGTGTGTTAGATAAACTTGACTGTACTGTATGCTACAGTACACTACACACCCAGCACACACAGCCATGCCTTCCAGGATCAACTGTAGGAGCTCGGCTTACTTGGGGCTTACATTATTGTGGTGAAAGAAGGGGACGGTATCGGTTTTACTGCCATGATGACGATACGCTGCTGCACACAAACAACCTGTGTCCACTGGGGACGTTGCATTGTAAATGGATACTGTACGTTCTTCTAGTGGAGATTTACAAGGCAGGGACAGGGGGAGTTTAGAGAAGACAAACTGCCATATATGTCTGTGGGTGGTTGGGGTGGGGTGGGGTGAGGGTGAGGGTGGGGGTGGTGGTGGTGGTAGGGGGTATGAGGGGGGTGGATGAAACTCTCCCTGCAATATCTTAACCCATTGAGAACTGATGCCGATTCTACAAATGTATTCTAAATCCTAACACTTTTCTGAAAAACGTGTGTAAAGTCAGTGGTGCACAAACATTTCCAGGACCTCCGTACTTAAATGTATTTGGCCGCCGACCCCCATTTCAAAAGATTTTGTTACAGATCCCCACAAGCAAAGATTTGAGTTAAAAATGTTCACTTTAGAAATATATAAATATATAAATATTCAAAGATTTGCTCAAAATTTCAGGATTTTTCAAAAATGGCAGATCTACTATAGTTCATGTGACGTGATATGAGCTTGTATATCTGCAATTTTTCAATAGCCAATGTGATTGATTGAAATTTGTATTCACAGTATGTAGAATGGGTACATTTCAAAGTTTTTTACATCAGGGTCCTCCAAAAGTCCCCCAATGTACAGCATAAAATAATAGTTAAAATATAGCTACAATCTCAAATGACAGATGCTTTCCCGGCTTTAACGGTTTAATTGGAAACAAATGGAAGAGATGAATGGAAAAATCTCATTATTATCGCAGGGAGAATCCTCCTGCCGAACAATGACAGATAATAGCGATGAAGATGAGAAGCCTTGATTTTCATAAGGCTCTTCGGTACGCTAACCCATTTACGGGCCCGTCTACTCTTTCAAAGCTCCTGGTTCCAATTACCGGACAGTTCCTGTGCTCATAAAGGCATTTTCATGCTTTTATTTCAACGTTCTTGTTGTATCTTTTGGATAGCGATCGCGGGCCGCCTCTCCCTCATATCACCGGCTGCCATCGCAGAGTGAGTCACAAGCCTCGGGAACGTCCTGATGTAGGTCAATACTGATACAGTCACCACACACACACATTATTGATAAAACCACTACTGTATGTATACTGTATGTAATTCCATATATTAACTTTTTGTGTTTGTTGTAAATTTACGCCCTACTTCATCATCATACTATACTAGCCTAGTTTCCAGCCTGATTTGTTGCGCTCCATTATTTTTGTCACTTCGCTACTCAGTCAATCAAGCCGAGGCTTCTGATTGGTCTGTGGTGCGGGTTGGGACAAAAACACCAGTTTGACGTCGTATCAATGCGCACTGCGCAGCTACTGCTGTTGCCCTGCAACGTACGTATCATTCACTAAACTCACCCCACACAGCCGTCAGTTTTTTGTACTACTGAATCTGAGGACTAGTAGTAGGACTAGTCCTACTCTAGTGGATTAGTGCTACATCACATTAGTGTTTACTTTTTATGGTAGGTTTTACTCTCGAGTCTCGAACTGCCGCAGTGAGAAAAGCATGGACAGAGTGGCGCTGGCTGATGACGTATCAGCAACAACATGGCTATACATAACAGGTGATGTTATGAAATACGAGACAAACACAACCCTTTCCAGACTCAAATCATGGAACGCAGCAAATCAGGCTGGAAACCAGGCTATATACTACAGCGTCACACAAAAGTATCCAGCAGATCTACAAGCTCGTAACGCGGCGCTAAGGGACACCGTTTTGAGTTTGTCGATCTGCTATTTCCTTATTTGATTCCTAAAAAGTACAGTAACAGTTTTGGACCCCCCCGACTGAGACGTTATATTGTATAATTCGGTCTTACAAGAAGCAGGGATAGAACATTATCCCCATTGAAACGATGATCAAAATGAATGAGCAGAGATGTCAAAAGCAGAGGCACGGATTCCTCCCCATCATCCTGCCAGCGAATCCAACCCTGTACAGTACATTCCAAATAGCTTACAGTATGTCGACTAAAAACCTCTCCCTCTCGTCCACTGAGTCGGAGGTTTGTTTCTTCAGTCAGCAGCACTGCCCCTCACACAGAGAGCACTACCTACCCCTCATCCACCATCCTCCCACCTAGACTGATCTGGAGCTCATGAGGCCTCAGACACACTTAATGGGATTATGGTAATAGAATTTTGCTTGCTGCTGACCCGGGGCCAGTGCCAGGTTTCTCTTCCACATCCTCAGACAAAAGGCAGGGAGCTCAGTGAGGGTTCTAGGCTAGTGGTGGGTCGGCCTCTCTCTCTCTCTCTCTCTCTCTCTCTGACACACATACAGGCCTGTATCCTCACGGGGCATCGGGACAAGATGGATGGCTTCAGGGGGCCAAAGTCTCACTTCCTACGCGTACTCCTGCGGTGAGCGAAATCACGCGGCGGGCGACGAGAGGTGATTGTAAACCATGAATTAATTGTATGTGATTTATAATTTGTTGGGCCGACTTCCGTCCCGAAGGTCTTTGTAGGTTTTGTTCAGGCGCTTCACAGTAAAATTCACACTCAAACAGCCCAAGAAGACTTTATTTCTATCAATTACTCGACCTGTGAAGATCTGGAGATATGGAGAATGTTTGTGTTGCATTACCATTTCCTTCGCAGTGAATGAAGAATGCTGAAAATAATAAAGTATTTGATCAATATTGAAAAAAGAAAATAGGGGTCCAAGATTAATAATAATAACAGTAAAAAATATACAGTAGCGTTTCTGGCCTTTCCGTCACCTTGGCAAAATCAATCAATCAATCAATCAATCAATCAATCAATCAATCAATCAATACACATGTTCACTATCTAAAAAACAGGGGTAAAAAGTCTCATGCGTGAACAAAGAGAACACCTGGGCGAGTGTGTGCAGTGCATGTGAACCCATCTTCTCGTTTCGCTTCTCATTGGTGACTTGTATACAGTTTTGCTGTTCATGTTATCCATGAATTCAAGGCTTCACGGGGTGAGTAGTTGACTTTAACTCGATTCATTATGTTATATTACAAATACAGTATAACAAAATGGATGTGGTTACATATTACATTCGTACACCACCCTGGTTCCAAAATGGACACATTGACTTTGAGGATTTTACTGTGTGTGTGTGTGTGTGTGTGTGTGTGTGTGTGTGTGTGTGTGTGTGTGTGTGTGTGTGTGTGTGTGTGTGTGTGTGTGTGTGTGTGTGTGTGTGTGTGTGTGTGTGTGTACTGTACGTCTTATCAAAAAGATCTTCCCTCGGCCAGTTGAATCAACACAGCAGTTTTTCGGCGGAGGCTATGGCTTCCATGGAAACAGCCTCATGGTCGGCCTGTCTATCTCCGTGATTTAGCTGCAGTTTCCTGCACTGGATGTGTGTGTTATTGGTTTTAGAAAGCCTTTTATGGACTGGACAATTAAAAAAAAGGAACTCGGCATGGGGGTCGATCCAAACGGTCCCTGTGTGCAGTCCAAACTGGAAAATGGCTGCCTTTTGACCCCGAAAAGACGTGCAATACCATTATGCTAGCATTCAACCCGTACATATGCTAAGACAATTCAGATAGAAAATGACAGAGAATTGGAAAGTTATGTTGCCCTGAATGTCTTCTGACAAGAGAGATTCTATTATTTTATCTGCCACATTGACGACTGTGATTAATCACCATCGAAATCAGCCGTCAAAGTATCGGTTTCAGAATGTCACTTTAATCCTTGCATTTGTCCCTTTCTCTTTTCCTTTGGAACAAACTTCAAACTTGTAGGACGAAAGCCTGCAATGCCCCCGCACTACCCCCCCGACCCACCCACACACCCACACACACACACACACACACACACACACACACACACACACACACACACACACACAACACACACACACGTGCACAATTGTTGACGGGTCTATCACTCCGGCCAAGGTACAGCTCTCACAATATGCTGGAAGGCCGCTTGACTGTTCTCTTTGTCGTGTTGTTTTAGATTTTGTTTTGTGTTTTATTGTCGTCCCAGTCTCCAAGGGTGATTCGCCCAGATTTTCCCTTTTTTCTCTTTCCCTCCCTTTTCTTTTCCTCTTCCTTTTCGCCCTCAGAGAGAGAGTAAGAGAGAGACCACCCATAGGGTTCGTCGGGGGCAGACGTCTCTTTGGAATAATAATGGGGTCGTCCTGGGAAAATTGCCCGTGGAAAGGCCTGTCTAGCTAGCAAAGAAGAAAGAAAGGAAAAAATAAAAGAAGCAGAAGAAAAATTTGGTCTGGTTTCCGATCCTCCTCGGGGAACATTCATCACGGACGTCCTGCTGTTAGGAGGGGGGGGGGGGGGGGGGGGGGGCTGGGGGGCAGTGGCTTTGCATCCACTTACTGGCCTGGGATGGCAGACTGGACGCTGCCAGGCCAGGACACTGATGGGATGGCAGACTGGACGCTGCCAGGCCAGGACACTGATGCCAAGGTCAGAATGATGGGGGAACAAGTGGCTTATGGGAGAGCCCTCATTCTGTGACACGGGTGCTGCTATGTGCTAGCAGTTTAAAGAAGAATTACGGAGTAGCCGTTTTCTTACCGAATTCTGGTGTAATTATATCCATTAAAGTGGTAGAGGCAAAAAGAAAAACAAAAGAAAAAAAGAGGAAAAGAAATGAAAGGTCGTGAAAACGTGAACCAATCTTTGAATATATATTCTTTCCCAGTGAAACAAAATATTTGTTCCAGAGACTGCAAAATAGTTTGCTGCAAAATACTTTGTCATTTTGGAGGTCCTTGACATGAAAACATTTGAGAACCACTGACACAGAAACATATACTGTACATTTTTCCGAAAATTTAGATTTAGAAGACATTTTTTGAATCAGCTCCTCAGGTCTTAAGTGGATAATGGACATTGAGGTGGCATCCAGTAGCCTATTTTGTGGTGTAGATTGATAGGCTAGCCTCTCACTCCGCAGCGTTAAGTTGTGATATTGCACTGCAATTTTGCCCCCAAAGAGTTGAACATGCTCCAACGTTCTGCTCTAAGTCAGCACCCTGTGATCACTTTCATTTCTTGCGAGTGCGGTTCCTCGCATGAATTAAGACGGGATTGTGCCAGTGCCTTGCAAAAGAAGTCGTTATACCTCGCTCTATCAGTGGTGGAAGTCTGGAAGAATTAAGTGCTCTAGTAGTTTCTACTGTACTTACGTAAATGTAACGATACCACTTTGCTCCGTAACAAGTAATGGTCCTATCTTCAAAATTGTAAAAGTGTAAAAGTGTAAAAGTGCACGACTATAGGCACCAAAATATACTTGAAGTACCAAAGTAGACCAAAGTAAACCTTTCCAAAATCGGCTATAGGCTATTATGTGAACCGATAACAATATAAAATGGGGCCTAATGGTCTAATGGCCTAATGTATGTAATAATCTAAACCTACAAAACTGTTAATTTTCAGGGTTATTCAAATAAAAACAAAACTACAGATCTACAAGCTCAAAACGCACCGCTTCCTACCACGTTTCAAGCTTATGGATCAGCTACTTTGTGAATTAACGCTTCACTTGATCATACTACAGCGCTGTAGTATGATCAAGTGAGGCGTTAATTCACGAAAAGAAAAAAAAGGTTAGAATATGCAGGTTTCTGCCCGACAGCGTCGATATAACACTGTAGAATACAGTGCTTGAGTAAATCTGTATTACTTAGTTACTTTACTCCCCTGGATGTGGATGTGTCATGTCATGTGCCCTGCAAAAGGAGTCCTCGCCACACTCTGTGGGCAGGGAAAGCCTCAACTATGATGTAATTTCCTGATATGGGCGCTGGCCTGCGAGGGAACACCACATGACACACTATACTAATCTGATGAAATCCAATGAAAGTGGCCATCGTTAATTCTTTTTTTCCTCAAGGGAGTGTGTTCTCCTCTTGGTGGAGAGCATGTGTCCACGTGCTCGTGTGTGATCTTCATCACCATTAAGAATGGATTTTTCAGATTCTTTGGACCCTCGTCCCGTCTACCCGCCGGCTGTCCTTATTTCCTGTTATTGAGAGTTTAAGGTGTAAAATATCCGTCTTTCTGCTGTGGAATAACTCAACTGCGGCAGACGGACAGAAAGAAGACAGGGGAGTTGAATCGAAAGGTTACGGTGTTAAATAATAAAGTGATAGATAATAAAAAAAGAACATTTAAATAACTACACTTTTAAGTTAAGTATAGTCTACTGTATACGTGTAAGAATTTCTAATCGTAATCTGCTTACTATGCCCGGGGTTTCTCTTTTTCTGTGTTGCAAAGTTTTACGATTTTCAGAATAGCTTCAGTTTTTTTTTTTTAAAGAGTTCGTCTCGACGATGGAAAATAAGCCTCTCACGTTTTACAGTGCACACTCGTGTGCCAGCCGGCAACCATAGAACACCAGCCCCTGGAAGTCCATTCATTCTAGCACCATGAGAGAGAGAGAGAGAGAGAGAGAGAGAGAGAGAGAGAGAGAGAGAGAGAGAGAGAGACTGCCATGATCACCTCCTCCACTCACAGGCAGGCCGGCATGGAAAGGTTGGCTTCAGCTACCAGTGCTTTTGGGCAACATCTCTCATCAGCTGCCAGTCCTGCATCAGTAGTTCTGCTTTATGCACCTACACTATACAAAAAAACATTTAAGTAAGTTACTGTTGTATTGGAGCAGTGTTTCTCAACCTTTTTGGGCCAGCTGTGCCCCAGGTCCCTTAACCATACATATATAATTATAGTGTATTGTGTTGCTTTATATCATTTAGAAATCTCATCTATTTTCAAATGTCATTAAACTGGACTCTGAGTGAAAACTATTTGACTTATGACCTTTTAGGATTATAAGTAGATTTGGCTGTCAGGCTCCTCTCGCAGTACTGAGTGACAGGGCTGTCATGGCCCTGCCACAGGCTCTGTCATGTTACCATGGTACCATGTCAGTACCATCGCCAGCCTGACATCCCAGTGACAGGGCTGTGGCAGGCCATGTCACTGCCATGGCGAGTGTTCCGTATACCCCATGATACTGACCATGATACAAAACAATTTAGGCATTTAGCAGACGCTCTTAATCCTGAGTGATTTACAGTAAGCAAGAGCAACACATGGTAATGCATCAAATATCATCAAGGATCAAGCAAGCTAAGAACCTAACATCCGTCTACTGTTAGACTAACAGTAGAATATCTGTACAATGAAACTATGAGTATACACTATAGAGTCTACATAAAATGCTATCTAAATTACATAAATTGAGCCTTTGCATACGCCTGCAGGTGCTACGGGCTAAGATGGAGTCTGAAGAGGTGAGTTTTCAGACTAGAGAGAAGATTGAATGTGGGTCTGCAGTTCTTATTGCAATGGGAAGTAGCTCCATAGCTTTGGAGCCAGAAGGGAGAAGAGTCTGGGACATGTGGAGCGTTGTCCCGGCTGTTTTAGTGAAGGTTCTGCCAGCCCTGTGTTGGCTGATCTGAGCGAGCGGGGGGTGGTAGGGTTGGATCAGACTTTGAAGATGTGGGGGTGCCATACCTTTGGTTGCTTTGTAGGCCAGCATCAGTGTTTTGTACACAGCAACCGGGAGCCAATGATACTGGCATGAATCATGATACTGACATAATACTGACATGGCTTTTTACACAGCCAAGCTTAATTTTAACTTTTGATTTGATCACCTCCTGTCTGTGTATTATTTGATTGTTCCTGATTGTTATTGATGTATTGTTTATATTTGATTGTTTTGTTGATGCTATTTTTTACCTGTACAGCACTTTAGTTGATGACAGTCGTTTTAAATGTGCTTTATACATTTGATAAAGTTTGATTTGAATTGATGATACTGGATGAGGTACTGACATGATACTACCATGATACTGACTGATACTGGCCATGATACTGACCATGATAGTGACCGATACTGGCCATGATACTGACTGATACTGGCCATGATACTGACTGATACTGGCCATGATACTGACCATGATAGTGACCGATACTGGCCATGATACTGACTGATACTGGCCATGATACTGACTGATACTGGCCATGATACATACTGACATATATCAGCCAGTCCAGTTTGTCCTCAAATTGACAAACTGGCTGCTTAAAAAGAAGTGATCATTTAATCAGTTTCACTCTGACTCTGGCGTTTCCTGGTTGTTTTCTGGCCGCAGGTGGTTCTGTGACACAGTGATGTCACGCATGTCGCGCTGTGGGTTATGTTTTATTGCGACCGCAGGTCGCATTTCTATGAAATCGTACATTTCCCGTCAGTCAGTCACTCAGAATCCCCATACATGGGAATGCCCTCATCTATATGGTGCCCAGGTCTCGTGACATCACGTGACATCATCAGGGATGGAGATCCTAATAAATGTGACCTGCTGTCGCAATTAAGCCCCTGATGTCATCAATATTGGCCAGCAACTCTACATCTGACCTCAAACCCTTAGATCTCCATATGTCACGGTGCGACTCCATATATGGATATATGTCAGAACCTGTTCTGACACTACAATTCCATATGTTGATCCTTCCCCATCCATCCTTCCCCTTCGATGTCTCCCTTTTGACTGATACCTGTCTATACCTGGCCCTCATCAAACCCTGTACACTCAAGAGAATGTCCCCGCTACCACCCTTAGATCTCCATATATGGAGCTGACCTGTTCTGACATTCCATTTGTTGATCTGACCTCATCAAACCCTGTACACTCAAGACATGCTCCTTATATCAGGGGTTCTCAACGTTTTTGGCCGGGGACCCCCGGAGATGCTTTGGCAGTGTCTCGGGACCCCCGCCCCCTCCCGGCCCCCAATATAAATTGACGGCTACAATAACCTTAATAATAGAGACAATACACCATAAATAAATACTGAAACCAGATAATCATTAGGGAAGGTGTATATGTGTACTATATGTAAACTCTTCATTTCCATTTTCCAGCCATTCAGTTGCAGCATTTTTTGAAAATAATTTGGGGAACCCCCCAAAATATTTTTTGCGACCCCCCGAGGGGTCGCGACCCACGGGTTGAGAACCCCTGCCTTATATGACAAGTACAGAATTAATTCCATGTTGATCTGACCCCCCATGCCAAAGCGCCAGCGCTCGCCTAGCAGTCTGCCGTCAACGAGGCGGATGCGTGCACGGCTGCACGCGACCTCGCTTCTCGCCCTTTGAGGGGACAGACATAGGCTACTGTACATGCATACAGTACATGCAGACAGTGTTATAACCAGTGGTGGTAAAAGTACTCGGATGTTTTACTTAAGTAAAATATCAATACTGCAATACAGTATACTGTTACAAGTAAAAGTCCGGAATTGAAATGTGTGAATTGAAATGTATTTGAGCATTGTGAGCTTGTAGTTTGGCTATTTTCAAATGGCCAAAATGTATGGGTATGCGCGTGACATCATCATCATAGCCGAAAGTTATGCGGGAACGCCTACTGAGTTGCAAAAAACAACTTTCTGGCCTTGACAGCACATGTATTCAAACAGAAAAGTCTGATCGGATTGCATTAAACAACGTTAAACGACGTTAAAATCACTTTTTCACTCACTTTGCATGGGTGCTACACTCCCTCTGCCAACCTGGGGAGAGCAAAGGACTGACCTCATGTTTCCTTAAATGCATGAGGAGTCCAAGCCGCTTCTTTTCACCTGACACGGGGGAGTTTCCCCGGTTGGACGTAGCATGTTCCTTTCCTCTCCATCAGGTGCCCCGGCTGGCCAGCGGGAGGCAGTTTAGAGACCATGTTTACTGCATGTTTTTTGTGAGGGGACACAGGGAGAACATGCAAACTCCACATAGAAAGGCCCTTTTGCCAACCCCACCTAGGCTATGGGCACTGATGACACGGAGGAGAGAACACGCCTCCAGCGTCCCCGGCAGGAATCAAACCCAGAACCTTCTAGCTGTGAGGCGACCGCGCCACCGTGCCCCAAATAAAAAATAAAGTAACTAGTACATAAAGTTTTCAAATAAATGTAGTGGAGTATAAGTACAATATTTGCCTCGGAGATGTAGTGGAGTAGAAGTAAAAGTATTGGAATTGGAAATACTCAAGTAAAGTACAAATAGTAAATACCTCAAAATGTGTACAGTACAGTTAAGTAAATGTAATTACCGGTAGTTACTTTCCACCTCTGGTTATAATAACAGACATAGGCTGACTGCTGTTAATGTACATGCATACTGTACATAGTATACAGTACATTCAGCAGTGTTACAATTTACAATTTAGGCATTTAGCAGACGCTCTTAAAAAACCAAAACTTTACTTTGCAGGATTCAAATAAAAAGATAGCTCAAAAGCTCAAACAAATATTCGGGTCTCTGCAGGGGTCTCACCTGATAAGAGCTCATAACATTATAAATAATACTGTAGTTCATTCTGCAACTGACCAAGGTTTGAATCGGACCTTGGCTATTTTGTGCATGAGATCTCCCCCCCACCCCCCCCCCCCCCCCCCCCTCTCTCTCTCTCAAGGAAAAGGTACAATGTACAGTATAGTATATCTAAACCTCAGACTGTATATGTCCAAAACTGTATGTCCAAAACTGTTACTTTTCAGGAGTCAAATTCAAAACTAGCAAAAATAGCAAATCGACAAGCTTCACGTCACGTTTTGAGCTTTTGGATCTACTATTTCATATTTTTATACTGCGACGCTGTATTGTGATCAAGTATGGAAATAATTTATGTAAACGTTAGAATATGGACTACATGGACGGAGTACACAGACCTTTTTGCCCAAACAACAACGGCATGCTGTCATATTCTGTGTAGAGTTTTGGAGTAAAGCTGGTGTAAAAAGGGTGTCCAGTCCTGGCAGTGAGAGGAGGTAAAGCCTACAGCAGTGGGTGGTACGAACTGGTTTTAGTCCAGTTGACGTGAAGACAGAGATGTCATCTGAAACGGGCCCAAATTTCAACATTAAGCCTTGGTTCCCAAACTCCGCCATGATTGTGTTTACATTGTCCCTGATTTATCGAGGGGTTGTTCTATTCCTTTATGCTTTTGGCTGGTAACGAATAAACAACATGTTATGTGCAGTTTGTTTCTTTAAGCGGTGAAGTATACAGGCGTGGGGGGATGGGTGCAGACATACGTCTTTTCAATAGGCCGTGGTAATGATGCCCTGTGACCTCATGGTCTGAGAAGCCAGAGGCGAAACCTTTTTGCACGGTGCACCAAGGTTTGTCTAATATTACGTACTGTACTGCATCAAATCATCTGTTTTGAGTAGACATAGTCTAATAATGCCAAACTTCTGCTGTAGTTTACTCACAAGCTTATTGTGACCATCTGATTGTTTTGTGTAATCTGATCAGTTTGATCAGATTACCATTCAAAGTTATCCGTAATTGTTATAAAAAGGAACGGTACTGCTCTTAACCACATTAACCCTAGCTGTCCTTTTTTATGTTAAAATTATTGATATTTACAAGCTGGTCTTGATCGACAAGCAGATCTACAAGCACACAATATGTCACTATGCATTGTGGTGTGAGCTTGTAGATTGGCTATTCTCACTTTGTGACACGACAAAGTATAGAGGACCACGTGGTTATGCTGATGAAATAATTCAGACCGTGCTTAGAATTATGAGAAAAGTCACACATTTGAAAAGCAATATTATTTTCAATATTTTCTTTTTATTGCAAACAATATAATACAAAAGATAAGCTTTTAAGACAATGGCATGTTTACCTAGGGAAACTGCATTAAAAAGATGTCGACATGAGAACTAACGATATGGAATACAAAATAAGGAACACAACTTTTTTTCCAAAACAAAAAAAGTATGCTGGTGATTCTAGAAAATTCTCTTACAACAGTCATAGCTTAGATTGCCATTAATTCATTTGTTAGAATGAGAACAAAGACATTTGAAAACTTCCAGTTTGTTGTTGTTTTCTAAAGGAAAAGGTTTTTAAAGATTGGGTTTATCATAATTATAAGTAATCTGTACACAACTAGATCACGTAGAGAGAGAAAACATTTAAAAACGGAAACATTTACAAACGATAAATAAACAAAATTTGTACCACATATAAACAGCAAACTGTTCTGCCATGAAAAATGTCCTTTTTTTCAAATTAATTAGTTGCTGCGGTATAATAACAAAACAAAACAAAAGATAATTGCAAATAGTTATTTTCAAATAAAATTAATGCTAGAGAATAAATTAAGAAAAGAACAAAAACAAAAGTTAGGAAATGGAAGGGGGGTGGGGGGGGGGGGGGGGGGGGGGGGCTTGTGTAGGAATATGACAAGAGTTTTTTTTTCTCTCTCAGGCTCAGCTGAGACCTGCTGGGGGGAGGGGGGGGGGACGACGACTGGGGAGGATTGGCACTTCCTGCAGCCCCCCGAATCAGGAAGTCAGAAGTCGGTGGGCTGGTGGAGGAGGAGGGGGGGGGGTGGGGTTAGGGGGGGGGTTTGGGGGGTCAGAGCCTCTCTTCTATGGCTCCACAGGCACCAATGGTATCAAGGCAGTTAGCGCCAGGTGAGAAACAAGCACTGCTCCGGTTACATCCAGCAACACACTACACAAAAAAACAAGCCTGAGTTATACTTAGTTGCGACGCGTGGATGTCGGTGCACAGAAAACAGCCGATCTACAAGCTCAGCTTGTAGATCGGTTTGTTTTCTTTGCACAGACATCCCCACGTCGCAACTAAGCATATAAAGTATAGATCAGGCGTTAAGGCCCCCTGGTAGAAATACATGACGCTTTAATTAGCTATAGCACTTCCAAACAAAATAAACTTGAGCCAAAGCGACAGACAAAAAAACAAGAAATATATAATATTTGCCTAATTCACGGATGACACTGTCATATATCATTGGCCAATAATCGACGTCTATTTCACACCAGGCACACTGGTCAATTCTTATATCTCTCACAGGATATTATAACAATAATAACATATGTACAGTACAGAGATTTTCAAAGCAGAATGTTGGCTATTATAAGTTGGCAGTGTTAAGTAATAAGGGACCCTCCCCTGCTACTTCCTGTACAAAAATACATCTATGAGAAGTAAGGCCAGTGGGAGGGGGTCGTCACCTCCTTCCACGTGTAGTAACCCCCCCGAAACCTTGATGACAATGACGACCAAGATGACAATAATAAGGCTGACCAGAACACATACACAGTACATACTAAAATATTTATAACCGATATGTCCTCACAGAGGATTTCCAACATTTCTTTATGTTATATCTAGAAAAATATAATCATAAAACTCGCAATACAAAAGGCACTGTCGTGAGCCATTCCAGATATATTTTCAGTACTATATATATATATATATAAAAAAAGGAGAAAAGGAAATAAAAAAAGTCCTGGTCATGTTTTTCTGTTGGCAACGAAGGATGCGTTGGCGTGGCGAACCCAGAAAGGTCGCCAAGGGGCGGAGAGAGAAAGAGAGAGACAGAGAGAGTAAAGTCAATGCGTGCGAGATGGGCTGTGTACAGTCAAAATGGCGTTTGGGGGCCCCGCCTCCCTCTCCCCTCTAAGGCCTGGAGAGCTGCGTGTAGACGGGCTGCTGCTCCCAGTGCTGCGGACTGTGGGTCTGGGGGACGGAGGGCACGCCGGTGGTGTCGGCGATGGGGGTGTACATGGGCCTCTGGCTGGGGCTCATGTAGCTGAAGGTGGAGTAGAGGCCGGAGCCCTGGTTGGAGGCGGCGTGGCTGTAGTAGGAGTTGGCACCCGCCTGCTCTGAATAGTCATACTGTGCGCGGGTGATGGAGGGGTAGGACGCGGCGCTGTAGTGCTGCAGGTTGAAGGAGCCGTAGGTGGCGTGCTGCGGGGAGCCCTGCTGCTCGCTGTAGTGACTCGGGCTCAGCTGCTCTGTCTTGATCTGCGTGGTCCGCTGGCCGCTCTGCTCCGCCGCCGCGCCCAGGGCGGTCAGCGAGTGCTGCTGCTGCTTGGACATCCAGGCGGCGTGGGGCCCCCTGGGCGTTGTTGGCCCCCCCCCTGGCCAACCACCACCGAGGAGCTGCTGATGCCATAGCTGCCCGTGTAGCCGCCGGGTTGGGCTGCGCCGGCCAGGCCCACGTGGCTGTGCGGTGGCAGGTACTGGTCGAACTCGTCCACGTCGAAGCTCTCGATGTTGGAGATGACGTCGCTGCTCAGCTCGTTGATGTCCACAGCACCGAAGTCGATGCCCTCCTGCATGGGGCGGGCCCTCGCGCTTCAGGTCAGCCTTGACCTTGGGCAGGTCTGTCTTGGGGGTGGGGGGTGGTGTGGGCGGACCCCAGGGACCCAGGACCCAGGGACTGACCTGTTTGATTTAGGAAGGAAAAGACAAGGGGTTATCATCGGAGCTGTTGTGAACACAAACAGTGTGTTAATAAAGATTGTCCCGGGGTTGTCCTGGTGGCATTTTATTCTCGCTTGTTGACTTTTCAAGACAAAGAGAGTTGTGGCTGCATGGGGCCAGGTGTCACATTTGTGTGCTCACTTGTAAAAGCCCGCTAATCATTAACAGGTGTCTGTCCAATGTCCCCCCCCCCCACCACCCTTCCCCCAAAGGCTCTAATATAGGCTATCAATATGACTTTCCCAAGTGAGACAATATATTTTTTTTAAATACCCTGTCAAAAACTATACTCCTCAAACTAACAACTCCTTAAAACAAACAAATGCTAAATTGGCTCAGACTTGTTTTTACCTGAATGCTCGCCAGGGGAGTGCACTTCGCCCATGCTTGACGCCGGTGAGTCGGCCTGCTGCAGAGCCTTGAAGATGGCACCGGGAGAGATGTGAGTCTGCTCGCCGTCCTCAGGCTCGCTCTGTCCGTTCTTGACGGACTTCCTCCGCCTGGGCTGGTACTTGTAGTCGGGGTGGTCTTTCTTGTGCTGCACCCTCAGCCGCTCGGCTTCCTCCACGAACGGGCGCTTCTCTCCTTCATTGAGCAGTCTGGAGAACAGCAACAACAACATATAAGAATGCATAGAGATACACAACAAGCAGAATGCATAGAGATACACAACAAGCAGAATGCATAGAGATACACAACAAGCAGAATGCATAGAGATACACAACAAGCAATCTGCTTAATCGTTGCAACAGATGGTGCAATTAATCAAATCGTTGCACATGATAAGCACATGCGTAATGCGCAGACCTATTCGAGTTTATCATGCTTCTATTGAGCGCTCAACAATTAGGCTATAGTTTGTAGTCTACATTTAATAATTGAAAATACGGTAAAATAATAATGACAACAATACATTTGAATTGCTAAAATAGATTTGACTTATAGGAAAGTATTTAGGCAGTCTCTATAGGAAGCAACATTGTGGAATGTGCATTGCGGAACTGAAGCACCGCGCACAGTAAAATCCTCCGTTAATTTAACCCCTAGATGGTAATGAAATCAAATTTAACATAGGCGACAACACATTTGTAACTCTTAGAATGCACACATCGAACCATGCTGGTTACATTTTGCACACTAATGAACACGGATTCTTTGACAGCGCAAGGCGCGCGCATCATAAAAAAAGTATTTGCAGCAGAAAGAAAAGTGCATGTGAAGATGGGGAAAAAAAGCAAAGTGCGTGCCGTACCTCCACAGCTTGCCCAGGGTCTTGCTGAGCTCGGCGTTGTGCAGATGAGGGTACTGGTCGGCCAGCTTCCTCCTGGCCGCCTGCGCCCACACCATGAAGGCGTTCATGGGTCTCTTGACGTGCGGCTTGCTCTTGTTGGATCCGTTGACGCGCACGGGCATGGGCACCAGCGTCCAGTCGTAGCCCTTCAGCACCGTCGCGACGGCCTCGCGGATGTCCCTGGGGAACTTTTCATCATCGCCCTCCTTCTTGTACACGTCGGTGACCATCGGCTCCTGTACATGGCCGTGGTGCAGGCCCAGGAGGTGGTTGTCGGAGCACGGCCGCGTGTTCTCCGTGTCCGAGCCGGAGCCGGACGGGCACGGCGAGCCGCCGGCGGAGTCCTCGTCGGACATGGTGGGGCTCGGCGCGTCGGAGGAGTGACACTTGTCCTGTTCGTCTGTCATCTTGAGGTAGGGGTCGAGGAGATTCATGCGAAACGGATTACAAACGACAAGCTTCTTGCGAAATGAAACGTTAGCTTCTGATGATGATGGTGATGATGGTGATGATGAGGAAAAGTCCTTTTATTTTCGTCTCTAAATCCCAAAGTGCTGCTGCTGTGCCAAAAAGACTGTAGAACGACAGCCCGCAAGGCGCACAGCTCGGACCTGTAGGCAAACTTCACTGCTTACAAAAGCAGAAAAATTTATATCAAAAAAATAATTTTAAGTCCCTTCAAATCACGGTAGCTGTTGTTGTTGTGTTTTTACACCAAGAGGTAAAATGCAAACTGCATGCGCTGGACGCACAAATGAACTGCTTTCACTGGAGAAAAAGTGTGTAAAGTAAAGTTTTAGTGGAAGCATCTATGAGGTCTGAGGCTCGCTGTGAGATGTGGAGACGGCGCAAACTGACGCTGGATTTATCGGTGTCGCTCGACGCGCAGATTGGCTGAAAGGAAAACGAGGGCGGAGACGAAATAGGACTCTGCTGCGCTCTGCTCTGCTCTGCGCAGTCAGTCAACAACTTATTTCCAATGAGAAAATGTAGTTTTTCTTCCCCCCCCCCCCCCCCATTCATCTGTGGTATAATTCACATTTAGATTCAATTATAGCCTACCAAGTTTCATATAGTCTATCTTTAAAGCTTTATAATACTTAATTAATTATAGCCTCGAAGTCAGGCGTAAGATTCAATAATTGTTAGAATAATGAATAAAACAACATTCCATTGCATCTTTCATGACATTAACATCAGCAGCATCTATTCCTATTCGAACTATTCCTACAAGATGTAGCCTACTGTAGTCTGTAGGTTACTGTAGGGTACTGTTTAGTACATGGGTCCTCAAATTTAAGTTTTCTAAACTATGAAGGTTACAATGAAATTTATAGGCCTACCTAAATAGTCTTCACATGATCATTACATACATTTCTACAGGTTATTCATATACCTTATTAATAACACAATGCACAAGATAGCCCCATCTAAATTCTTAATTTCTGGCACATTTTAAAATGCTTGTATGCCTTTAACTGAGTCTGTCACACATTTTTTTTTAAACAGCTATTTCCAGATAAATAGATTTATCTCTAGGTTTCTCGGTAAATATTGACATTGTTTGTTCTAAAAGTTTTTACTTGGGTTTTCTTTGAGTAGACTGTCCAGCGTCTGAGTGGAGTTCTGCACTTTATTCACACTACACAGGCTTCAGTCACTGCAGCTCTGCACGGGGGTAAACACTGACCAATAGGGGGCGACAGCAGTCCAGAAACTTCCGAGGCATCTCCCTTGCTTGCTGATGTATATTGAGTGCAATAATCATAGCTGTAGTCGATTTGGTTATTTAACGTTAGACGTAGCTTTCTGATTTGTAAACATACAAGATATAAGTTGTAGGTATATAGGCTTCTATCATGTCAGTAAAAAAAATTGTCTTATTTGAGTGAGGCTTTCTTTTGCATAAATCAAAATGAATAGGCCTACAGTAGGTTAAATTGATAGGAAAAACAACATTAATGTATTTCTCAGTGATAAAAGTAATCAAATTATATGATACACACATCACAGATGATGTGTATAACATAGCCTAAATTAATTTAACTATTTCTTTCTTCCCCCTCTCTGACATTTTGGGTCTGACAGTGAGACAGTCTGGTTTCTTTAGATTGATTATTCATGTGGGAAAAAAATAGCCTATATCAGCACAGATTTGCTGCTGCTAATAATAGCTACTAAAATAATTAGGCCTATAATAGGCCAATAATCCAAATATTAAGTATAATAATGATAATATTTGTGCAAATAAAATGAAGACTAAAAATGAGGATACAGGTAAAGGCTATTAACTTAAATATAGCTCGTGGTAGTCAAATCTGTCATGCTATTTACAGTAATTCATTGACTGCGGTAGACTATAACTGAAGCGAGACAAAATTGGCAGCAGCAGTAAAAAAAAGTACCTTGTTGGATGAGTTCCAACTCTTGTTTTGTGAGTGACAAAGGACGCTTTGTTGGGCTCGTTCTGTCACTAATCCAGGTATTTAATTTTAGAAAGTAAATCTGAATATATAGCTCCAAGTTCACTTGTAGTCCTATAGTCTAAACTATTATAACGTTACCCTCAGCATGCCCCCTGAATGCAATGAACTGAAAAGGCTACATTAATAAATGTAATGAGATTAGAAACCTTAAACGTTTAATTTCTACAATTAGGCTATGCAGCCAAAGCATGGCACGCACAGTGTAAAACATCATTCTTATTTTAACCTTTGTGTTGGTGGTAAGCCAAAGTATTGTTTTATTTTATCAGCCTGCTGATATTGCCCTTCATATAGTTTGTTGACACTCTTGATGTAAAGATTGATATCAATGTTTCCTCTTACTGCAAAGTATGTAAGTAGCCTACTATATTTTGTGCCTTGTACCACTCAGCACTGCGGTGTGTGTGTGTGTGTGTGTGTGTGTGTGTGTGTGTGTGTGTGTGTGTGTGTGTGTGTGTGTGTGTGTGTGTGTGTGTGTGTGTGTGTGAGTGTGTGTGTGTGTGTGTGTGTGTGTGTGTGTGTGTGTGTGTGTGCGTGTGCGTGTGCGCGTGTGTGCACGTGTGCACACGCATGCTTGTAGATTTGCTACTTTTGATGCTATTGTGTGGCGCAGTCAATTTACAAAAAAACAAACAAAAAAAAGTTAGAATATGGAGATGGTTTCTGCCCGTCAACAGCGTAACGAATACACACGTTGGAGAAGAGAGGACTGGTTGAACTGTGGGGCTTAAGTTGTTTTGTTTTGACAAACCCTATTGAACAGTATACCAATACCATAATCCACATTTTACACATCAGAGTAACTAGATTCTCATAACTTGGTCTGAAACCTTGAGCCATTTCCCCCAATAAGGCATAACCTCTGAGATATAGGCTACTCCTGAGTGCTGCAGTTCAGTGAAAGGAAAATTAAATTGGTTTAAAATAGCAAACGTATACAGAGGCGACCTGGGGAAACCAAAGGTCCTAGGCTTGATTCCAGGCCCTGACTATGTGCCCAATCCATGAGCACCCCCCCCCCCCCCCTCTGAGGTGCTCAATATGATCACCTGAGTAGCCATCAGCTAGGTGAAGCTGGAACTGAATTTCCACCGTGCAGGATTAAGAAAGTCTTCATTAATACGTTCATTTCACACGGTGCTTTTATACCTGTGAAACACCGAAAATCCTGAAGTGTTAAATGCACGCTATATGGGGATTTTTGTTCTGTATTTGTGATTGATTGTCAAGTGTAAATATTTAGTGTGGTAAAATATGGCCTCAAATGGACCATACATTTGGCCACACAGGGTTAAAACATGCAAATTGCTGATCTTACTATGTGTTCAGGGTACTGTGGGCGCTTCCATTTGTTATTTCATATGATCGGTGTCCTGCATGAGGCTGCTGACGGTCTCATAATGCAGGGGGGGAAGCCCCGTCCATGGCTAACACCCGAGTATCAGAGGCGTGGACGGGTGTGCGCTTCGCCCCCGCCATGCAGACCGCAGTGTGGGCCCCGTGGTGTTGTCTGCAAGACCATGGGTCCTGCGGCGGGACAAGGGGCGGATGCACAAACTCACGTTCGGGGCCGACTGTATGCACGAGACACTTGCCTGTCAACCCCAGCAGGCCTTGGGAAACTTCTCAGCTAAAGTTTGAGCCACAGTGTTAAAATTCTGGGGCAAACACTGGGGGTAAACTGCTAAATCATGTCCTCCACCTCCCCTTACTCTCTCACTCTCTCTCTCTCTCTCTCTCTCTCTCTCTCTCTCTCTCTCTCTCTCTCTCTCTCTCTCTCTCGGATTCCACGGCAAAGAGCAAGCCGCGTCCACCTTTTGAAAGTTCGAAATGCATATTTAAGTGTGCGTGTGGGTGTTGTTTGTTGACTATGTGTCTACTTGAGGTTGTGCTATGTTTTACACTTTTAAAATCTCCATTTCCTACTAAAAATGTTCTTGTTCCAGTTTATATTTTGGTTTATTCAGATGTGTTCTTCAAACCCAATTCTGTCATTCATTTAACTGTAACATTTGTATGTTTTTCAGGCACGATTATGCACCTTGTGCAAATAAATTAAATAAACGATCAGGGTTATAAGAGTTTCAACAATATTTCCTCTCAAAGTGTGAGTGAGCAGTCTGAGATGAAATGAATCCATGGCTTGCAGTAGCAACAAGGACTTTAACCAGTTAAACCCTATTCTTCGTTGACCGGGGTCCCCCAGGGGTCTGTATTTGGCCTCCTCCTCGTTTCCACAGTACAAGCTCACAATGTGTATGTGATTCCAAAATCTATTGAAATTCTACAGTCTATGGAGTAGACAAAAGGCTAGCTATAGTTACTGTATGTTCTAAGGGGATGCACTATTTTGTTTTGTCAAATGCTCCCCTATTTTTGCCGAATGTTGGCCTGACCACCAGATAATTTGAAAAGCTTCCTGTGATATTTGTGAAGAATTAGAAGAATTTCATATAGTGATAAATGATGCCGCGGAGGTGGGCTTGGATCATTCTCCAGCTGACATGACACCTGTCTGACACTTTTCCTCCTCCACCCTGGTGGGAGCTGGCAGCAAGCTAGGGCAGTGTGCTTCTCAATTGTGGGTCGGGACCCCCCAAAGGATTGTATCTATCTATCTATCTATCTATCTATCTATCTATCTATGGGGGGGGGGGGGGGGTAGCTTAATGTGCAATATTGTCTTCTCACTCAACTGTAAACAAACCAACAACATACTAGTATACGTGTACACAGGGTATCTGCACAAACTTTTAAGACCATTTAATACCCCTCAAATGAGATAGATAAATAAATACATAAATAAAATAAGACGATTACTGCGTAAAAAGTAAGCAACAATCATCTATACCATAAAAATGGTCAAACATTGGCCAAATGTGTCAAATATTACCTAAGAAATATACAATATGGTTTATTGGTCAATGTGTCTTTTCTAAAAATAATTCATAAAAATAACTTGTTACTAAAGTTTTCAAATAATTGTAGTGGAGGCAATATTTGCCTCTGAGGTGTATAGTGGTTAGTATCAAAATAGCAAACAATGGACACACTCAAAGTAAACGGACCGGTACCTCAAAATTATGCTTAAGTATAGTATACGTGAGTAAATGCAGTTAGTCATTTTCCACCAGTGGAGGAGGGGAGACACTGAGAAAATCCCCTGCGCACCGTTTGAACTTTCCTCCACATGTTAGTTTGTCAGTGGTGTGAACTGTTTGTTGTCGTTAAGCGCCACAACATTCGGTCGGAGGCGGAGATCCACCGGTGTTGCTAAACTGCTAGCCTGGCCCTATAGCCCACACTGTCAGCCAAGGTCCCTTCAGGATGGATGGGCTGCCCTGGGTATTTGCCTAACCAGATCAGAGCGCTCTGGCCACGGGGCAGTTGTTGACACATGGCATTTTGCAAAGGGTAAAGTTTAAACAGGACTTATCAAGAGCCTGACACCTTCAGAAGGATGGGATGATTTTCTCTTTTTCTGACTCTCTCTCTAACACATCCCTGAGAGCTTATGCAGGACCACTACAGGTTCCACGGGCCTTGCCAAAACGTCTGTACCTATAAGTGCTGCTGGCTGGCTGGCCGGTGGGACGCTGCAGTGCAGCATTTTTGAAAAGCAGCTGCCTAGGGTGCTTGACTGTCCAAAAGTGCATTTCTTGAATGTGACATTGTGGGTCACTGAAACTACTGGTTCTCCAACATCAGGTCCGGAGACCACCCATGCAGGGTCCAGAAATGGACCCTTACGGGTCTGTAACTCTGAGAGTGTATGTACAAACGGAACCGTTTGTTAACACAAAGGGTCCCAAAGATACAAAAGGGCTCCATTTGTACACTCTTACAGTTAAACATTACCCCTAGGTGGGCCCAGGGCCGAACGTTGAGAAATTTAAACCCTATATTCTGTATACCCATCTTTTTTCCCTCTATACACCAAATATAATATAATAAAAATAGGCTGATCTACACGCTTGGCTATTGAGGTAAATATTTGCCTAATGTATTTTCACATACAGTTGGCCTAGAATGGCATGCTCAGAATAGGGACACAAGGGTTCATGTGGTTAACTTTCATGATTTGTGGGGGAAAAGGCTTCAAAACTTCAAAAGGATAATTAAATTGCAAATTCATCACTTCTGAATGGCACACTGCAAAGTCAGCAAATATAAGGGTTAGGCCTACCTTATAGATCGTCTCTGGCGGGTGGAAACCTCATACTCTGTCCAAAACTGTAAAAAAAATAATAATAATAATAATAACAACAATAAAGTTAACCCATTTAGTACTGAGGACAAAATAAAACAAAATCCTGACCTATAGTTTTCTGAAAAACATCAAATATTTATTAAAAAATGTTATACTGCGAATATACTGTACATATAGCAACAAGAACCCCAAAAGGGGTTCCCATCTTGAACGGTAAAAAAAAATATGGAAATATGTGGAGCAAAGATATACAGTATTGTACTTTCAGTTATCCTCTCCATCATTAAATGAGATCAGATTACACGTGAGATAACAAACTGTCGTGGTGCCAGGAAAGGCACACGTTTTGTCCTTCACCCCTTCCGACCGACCGGCAGTGCACAATAATTGCTGCCACACACTTTCTTGTATCTTCCCCTCGCTCTAGCCTCCCCCTGAAGATAGCACCACTGTAAACCCAAGCCTTATCTCCCTGTGGGCTCCTAGCAAAACCAAACACCTTGAGCACTCATTGATAGAGTATCTACAAGAGAGGAAATGCAGGCTGACCTGGCATCGCTACATGTGTTTATCAATAGTTCCAGATGCACTTCTGTGTCTTTGAAAGGTATGTGCCCCCGCGTTCGAATGAGGCTTAATTGGTTGTTTTGTAATAATAATCAAAATCTACTGTAGACCTACGTACAGTATAGTAACTTGTAGCTAAAGTTTAAAAAAAAAACAATTGTGGAGTAAAAAGTTAAATATTTCCCTCTGAGATGTAGTGGAGCACTCAACCCCAGCATCCGTATCGGTAACGCTTTCACAGAAAATCAAGAAGCTGTGAGCTATTTTTCAGCGGGAAGTTATGCGGGAACCCCTACTGAGTGGCAAAAAACTACTTTCTGGCCTTGACAGTACATCCAAACAGAAAAGTCCTATCTGATTGCATGAAATGATGTTAAACAACGTTAAACTCAATCATAAACTCGATTTTGCCACTCACTTTATGCATGCACATACCCTCTATAGAGTCTATAACAGAAAACAGAAAAGACTAATATAGAGCCCTGAGGGTCTCTGGCCAACCATATAAGGTTTAAAGGCGCATTCAGTGATTTGGGTGATTTGGAAAACCACCCAGTCCGCCCCGGTAACAAAATGTGCACATGCATGCTCTACAGTGGGGGGAAGTGCAACAGGCCAACAGCATGTGCACCAAGGCTCGATCCTGATTGGATGAAGGCTTTGCCACCCGCCACCAAAACTGAAACTAGGGTTTTTTTTACCCCAGGGGCTCACTGGGGACAGGGAGGAACTCCTTATATGGTCAACAGACTCTATAGTAGGGAGGATTATCCAAAAAAAAGTGGTATTTTAATGAAGTGAAATCACTGAATATACCTTTAAGTGATTAAGTAGGAGTATCTCAAAATGGCTCTCAGTACTTGCTCAGTACTCGGTTACTTTTCCACCAGTGTTCACAGTTTTGTGTCATGTTGCAGATGAAAGAGGAGTGTGCAGATGGAGGTGCGTTCTATGAGTACCGTGGCTAGGAATGTATGAACCACATGAAGCCTAGTGTCCCTCTTTCCCTCATCCACTGGATGCAATGCTTCCTCAGCAACACGCCACAGAGCAGGGCTGTGCCACATGACGTCAATTCAACCATTGTACATACCAGCAAAATACAAGTGTTTCGTCAGAATAATTTTGTTTATTATAACAAATCTGTTAAATGTTTGTGTCGGTTCGTTGATATGATCGTCTTTTTTAACCTATACATACCGTATGCAAGATTTACACATTCAAACCGGGCACAATTTTTTTTCAGATGGGGGCCAAATATATATCAATCCTTGGCATGAAAAAAGTTTGAGAACCACAGTTATAGAAGGATATAGGGCTTCAGTGGCTAACCTTTCAGACAGCATACCCGAGTGGCCGCGTGTTTCATTTCGTGTGCAATATTGAACTCCGCTGAGTGACTCTCTGAACTAAACCAAAGGCATGGTCCATGCCTGCAGGTGGACTGACCTCCAGCTTCCATTTAAAAGACAATGAACTGGCCAATAATGAAGAGCAGTGTTCTGGTGTGTGATCCGTTCTGTGCAGGACAGGTCACTCTTCTGCTGGTGCAGTGGAACCTGTCATTATGTCTGCTGCAGTGACAATGGCTCATTCTCAGATAGAGTGGTGACAAAATGGCATGAGTTCATCTCATTGTTGGAGCCAACACACACACACACACACACACACACACACACACACACACACACACACACACACACACACACACACACACACACACACACACACACACACACACACACACACACACACACACACACACACACACCAGGGGGTCAGGATATGTAGGAGAGGAGAGGAGGGAAATATTTTTCTTTTTCAAATGTAATTTAACTCGGTGGTTCCACGCCAAGGACCCCTAAATAGCCATATAATGTAATCTATTGTAAATGTATTGAAACAGTTATGTATGATGCCTTTTGTACTGTACACGTGTGATGTAATGCTTATTGTGGAATATGGTGGTTTTTATTATTGTAAATTTGCCAAAATTCTATAAAATATCTAGGAACCCAAATAGCCCTATGTAGCCCCCCACCCCCGCTTCACGACGCGTAGCCCCACACGGCACTGTGTTTTCAGCTTGTGGATCTGCTACTTTTGATGCTTTTTGTGACACTGCAGTATGATCAAATTTATGAAAAAAGAAAACACAAAAAGTTAAAATAGGGAGATGAGAGGTTTCTGCCAATATACCGTACAACATACATATACATATATCCATTTTCCTCTCCTTTCCAATTGGACAGATCTCTCTCTCCTTCTCTCTCTGTCATGCTGTCTGTCTCGTAGTAGTTGTGTCTGCGCCACAGCGCTGACTCAGCTAGTGTGACGGTGCTAGCAGCTCCCTGGCACCACAGCACATCAAAAGGGCCATCAGCAGCTCCACCATGATGTCAGTGTGCACAGAGACACACAACCTTCTCACAAAGAACCTCTATGCGCTCCACCGTGCACGTCATGGAACATTAAAAAAACTCCTACCTGTGTGTGTGTGTGTGTGTGTGTGTGTGTGTGTGTGTGTGTGTGTGTGTGTGTGTGTGTGTGTGTGTGCGTGCGCGTGCGGGTGCGCGCGGGTGTGTGTGTGTGCGGGTGTGTGCATGCATGCGTTTTCTTTAGGTCAGGTGTAAACGAGACCACTGTTGTCTCTACAATAATCTAAAAATAAAAATAAAACTCCAAAGAACCTAAAAATAAACTAGTATTTCCTAACTTCCTGAAAACAAACGCCAGTTCTTTCCACTGGCTTTGTTTACAACCCAACCCCATTGCTCCCTCCAATGATGTTTTGGGTCAGTCCAGCTATAATACATATTAGGACTTGCCATGACAAGTTCCCATGGAAATTATTCATATAACCAGTGGTGGACTGTAGCGAACTACACGTATTACTCGAGTACTGTTTATAAGTAATATTTTTGAGTAGCTTGTAGATACTTTTGCTACTTTAGTGTGACGCTGTAGTGTGATCAAGTAGGAGCATAAATCCATGATTCATTAATTTCTGCCAACAGTGTTGATTTTAATTAATTTAGTTTTAGTCAGTCTTTTGAATAGTTTTTTATAGTCACCTGGAATGTTTTAGCGTTAGTCTAGTTTTAGTCGACTATATCTACAGTTGATTTAGTCGACTAAAATGTATTTTGGCGGGCCTTGATGCCGTCGTAATGGCTGATTTTACACTTGATGAAAATAGCCGATCTCCGGTCTTAGTATTAGTCGACAAAATCAACACTGAAATCAGAAAGGTTTGAGAACCAAACAGGATTGATCAAAACGTTGCTCGCCGCCGCCCCGCCCCCTCATTGTAACAGGACGCTGTTCCAAAGCCCTCGAAGCATGCCATTGTTCCTTTCACCCCTGCCCTTCTCCCAACGCATTAATCCCATCGCCATGGTCTAATGCCGAAATCCCTCGCGGAAACACCTAAGACGCCTGGCCCTGCTCGACCACACAGGATACTCCCTCTTCCCAGTGGTGGAAAAGGTACTCCAATGTTTTACTTAAGTATCAATACTGCAATGTAGAAATACTCTGTTACAAGTATTATTTGAGTAAAAGTACAAAAGCATTGGCAGAAAATAGCTGATCTACAAGCTGACAATGTACTGTCAGCTTGTACAATGTAGCAATGTACAATGTTTTGTAATAATAATCAAAATCTACAAAATTTGTAAAAAGTAGTGGAAATTGGAAATACTCCAGTAAAGTACTATTACCTCAACATTTTGATGTACTTAGTTACTTTCCACCACTGCTTCCCTCCCCGCCGTGCGACGAGCGATATCAAAGGTACAAACCGTGGCCTGGCGGCTGCACGGCAGAGAGGAGGAAGTGGCTTCTGTCTGTAGTGCATCTGTTTGGAACTATTGAGCAGAGGTTCTTTCGGGCCGTGGGGTGGTTTTCGGAAGGCAGGTGCTATCCTCTGGAAGGTGATTGGATATCATCACTCTTTCATTAACTCAGCATTTTCTGGTATCACGGTGACAGTGGAGAGAAGAATGGGCCTTTTCATCGATCGACCCCGGGCCAATGAGCCCTGTTGAAAGAGCCGGGTTAAGGTGGGAGGATAATGAAATAGGAGAGGAGCGAAATGGAGAGAAAAAGAAACGGGAGAAATCTGACAAAAACATCACGAGACTTGTGAAATAAATAATGTATGGAGCGAGTTTGCAATACATCGATCATTTCCATGGGAAATGTTCTGACACTTTGTGCCGCAGGTTGTAGATCTGTTATTTGGACAATATTCTTTTAAGATTTGTGCAAACTTTGAATATTTTGTAAACATTTTAACACAGATATTTGCTTCTGGGATGGGGGTCCGCGGCCAAATATGGCCACTGGTTTTCATGAATGCATTCCTGCATTATGTGCAAATTCGAAACAAAGAGGATAATTCAGGCTTTCTTTACAGCTTCAATTTTGGTGAGTTTAATGTTGTTTAATACAAGCAAATTGATTGTCAATGGCTGGTGTTGCTCTAGATTCAACCCATTATAAAAAATCTAGTGTTGCAAATTGTGGCCAGTCTCCAATGGGTACAGTTCCCAAAAGGTAATCCAAAAGTAATTGAACCAAAAAATTCAAGATATTCTATTTTCCAAAAATCAGGCAATCCATCAAATAAAAAGGTAATGCATTGCTCCAGAAAGGAAAAAGATATATTCCTCACCCAAGCCTCACTTCCTGTACTTTTATAACTGTTCCTGGTACCTCACATCCTGGAACTATTGCTAACATGCTTTTTCCCCACACCTCCCCTAGTCCACTTGCCAGAATGTGAACCCAGGCATGTTGAGTACACCAAAGTTTTATGTTTGAAATGTTGAGCATGTAGAAATTGCCGGATGCTAACTTGCATATGTTGAGCAATTTTCATAAATGGCATAATATGTGACCATACCATTAACAACCTATAGAAGGCAAAAAAGTTTCATCATGCTTTATGTAGCATGTGACATGACAAACTAGGGGGGTTTCATGATGCTGAATCCATTCCAAGCAATAGTGTTGCACAAAAACTGCTCAACATATGCAAGTTAGCATCCGGCAGTTTCTACATGCTGGGGACCCATACTCCACATTTCTAACATAAAACCTTGGTGTACTCAACATGTCCGGGTTCACAATGGGGCTCTATGGGCTGGCAAGTAGACTAATCATGATCAAACCTTGTCAACAGAAAATGAATGACCATGGTTTAACTACAGTAAACAAAATATATTTCAGGGTTAAATATTCAACCATATTTAACCAATATATTCCTTTATCACCCAGTATGTTATGTTTCATTTTCTTCCAATACTCATAGCAGGACAGGAAATACATTTCTTCACACATTTATGTGGCAGTGTCACAGTGTTCTACTGATAATACTGTTGTCACATTATATTGACCGTCAAACACAGCGACTGGCCCTCCGCGGTCCAGTCGCTAGTCGCGATAGATTTATTCTCACCTCCCGTTGTTGTCGATCGCATCTTTAGTGTTGTGGCTATTGTTAGCTGCTACACACACATTCACAACAACATCCGGTCCGTCTGTAAAAGTGGTCCGGGCGCTATAAACGATGGGCATTTTATATGAGATTAATCAATCTCCGTCTCGGGCACATGACCGTGCACTTGAACTGGATCTATCTATCTATCTATCTATCTATCTATCTATCTATCTATGTTCAAGGCCAGGTCAAAATCCACACACATATTGCTTTGTGCCTATTTCACCTGCGCAATAGGCTGGGCCATCCTACTGTAGGTACCCTGCTATAGTGTCAATAGGCTGGGCCATCCTACTGTAGGTACCCTGCTATAGTGTCAATAGGCTGGGCCATCCTACTGTAGGTACCCTGCTATAGTGTCAATAGGCTGGGCCATCCTACTGTAGGTACCCTGCTATAGTGTCAAATATATATCGTCTCTGTCAGGTGTCCGAAACTGTTACTTTTCAGGATTAAAATTGAAAAGCAGCAGACCGACAAGCTTTTGGCACGTCTCAAGCTTGAAGATCTGCTACGGCTGATGCTTTTGTGTGACGCTGTAGTATGATCAAGCAGGGTGTTAATTTACAAAAACACACAAAAAGTTAAAATGTGGAGATAAGTGGTTTCTGCCCGACAGCGACGATATAAGACAATAAGATACTTCCAGTTGAAAACTGACAGCAGCTAGGCAGGCTGTAAAAAGAAAAAACAAAAACAAGAGTGTCCTTGACTCCTCGGTGCAAACGTGTACATTTCAAGTAGATTGTGACACAACAGGGGTTGCTTTCGACTCTCTACTTGTCTTTCCAGTTACTTTTTCTTTTTCCTCCCTTTGCGTCGTTCACTGTCTAGCCGTCACTTTGCAGAGTGGTGGAGGGAGGCAGTGTGATCGGGGGGTCGAGGAGGGAGTGCAGACAGGGAGAGAGAGAGAGAAATATGTGCCAAACATAATACAAGTACTCTGGGGCACTGTTGCCAGATTTCGTGGGAGAAATAAGCAACAAGGTCCATGAAAGAAGCGAGCCCAAAAGAAAGTGACTAATATGAGCACTTTAAACATATTACGAAATTGAAAATAGCCGATCTACAATCTCACATCACGTCGCGATGACACGTGTTGTGAGCTTCTTGTAGATCTTCTATTTTCAAAAGAAAATCTTGAAAGAAAGTGAATGATTTTTGAACATTTTAACAACACAAAATGGTGAACAAATACATAATTAATTATTATATAAGTAACTACACTTTAGAAACACAACAGGCAACTAGCAATATTTAACAAGCAACCTCACAGAAACACACGCCCAAAGTGGCGTATAATAAGCGTGACATGGCAACTCTGCTCTGGGGCTGCGTGGCTATCTCATCTCCCCTTCCTCCTCCTCCAGGTTGGTGCTCCCGTGTTTCAGGCCTCGGTCTGGAAGCCACAGCGGGGAGGCTCTGTCTAATTGAAGAGACCCAGCGGTGGTGGCCCCGAATCTCCAGGAGCCAGGCTTCTGCATTCTAATGTTACGCTCCAAGGAAATTGTCCTCCTCCATTTCCTGTAGCTCCACTATGCTGTGAGCGAGCGGGGGTCACTTATACTGCTCTGGCTGAGAGGGGAGGGAGGGGGAAAAGAAAAACCCTGTAATTGGTTTATTAGATTTGCCGAGGAGTTCTGTGTGCTGTCCTCGTCCTGTCTGCTATCGCTTGCTGTGTGCTGGCGCTGCGCGCGTGCTGCTGATGAGGTCACGGCAGCAGGACTGAAAATATTGATTGTTATTTTTAGCGAATATTCTATCGGTTACGTCTTTCAATTAAGCAAATAATAATAATAATAAAGCACAATTTATTTTGTGTTCCCACAAGAACACACCTTTTGAGCTCCTCTGACCCCACTGCATATCGTTGCTGTCGGGCAGTAAACCTCCTATTTCCATGAACTTTTAGTGTTTTTTTCCCCCCTGTAAACTAACGCCCCTTCTTCATCATACTACAGCATCACACAAAAGCTTCAGAAGTAGCAGATATGCAAGCTCGAAACGTGACATGACGTGTTTTGTAAATCTGCTACTTTGACCACTTTTGAATTTGAATTCTGAAAAGTAATAGTACGTTTTAACAGCGGGCGAGCATTTCGCCCGTCATTGCCCGAAAAGATGATAGTCCGGCAGCCGACAGGCTTCTTTTGTACTTGCCCAAATGTGCCCAAAATGTGCTGACCTCATCACATTTGTCATGATGTCTATGGCCGTTTCTAGCCCAAGGAGTGTATTTTGTGCAAAACTAATGCTTGGAATGGATTCAGAATCATGAAAACCCCCTAGTTTGACATGTCACATGCTACTTAAAGCAAAAGGAAAGTTTGACATTTTTGCCTGCCATAGGATGTTAATGGTAGGGTCACAAGAAACCCCTATTAAAAACATTGCCCAATACTTTCAGCCGGTCAGCAGTAGATTCATGAATGTATGTATATAGACAATATTTTAGGCCAATACAAAATACTATATACCAAATTTCCCACCCGTCCACCTCGGCTGCCGGACTATGAATTATTTTTATCTTTTCGGGCGACGTTGCCCCACCCACTTTTCGACCATCGTCTGGCTGTCGCCCGCTGTTAAAACGTACTGTAACAGTTCTGTACATCCGACGGAGAAAATAGCCAACATCTTAACTTAAATTTTTTATTGAAAACATAAAAATTTCTTCAGTCTTTGGTGGGAGAATGTCTTTATTTAAATTATCCTTGAACAATGCCTGCCTACACATCACTAATGATGTGCTATAGCGTGTTGAGTTTTGTGTGCTATAACTAACGATAATGTTGCCTTGTTCACACTACATGAGCCGAGCTGTCCACTTCTGTATGGACAGGAGATACAGTACATACAGAGAAAGAGACAAATAGCGATACAGACAAACCATAGTGTACCTTCCATGATTTTGTGTAAGCAAAATTTGCCTGAAGAAACATCTATCAGGAGACCACAAGGAGAGGTAAATGTAATTTCCCCATGTCCTTTGTACATACAGTACAGTGTTTTCATGCTATGATGATGAATTGAATACATAGGACTGCAATGGAAACATATGTCCCTGTGACTTTTTTTTTAGTGTTATCCTTTTGGCCTTAATGTCTGACATGCTGTTAACATTTCTGACTAATAAAGTAGTCAATCAAAAATGCTTCAAACATCAGTGATACACCTGACCAAAAATGCGATGTGATTTTAGGAGTGGGGAGTTGTCGACACCAACTCAGAACTCCTGAAACGCCAACCCTTTTCCACCAGGGTTGAACTGGTTCCGTTCTTTTTTCCCCACCCAATTTTGAACCAGCTCAGCATGTTTATCTGAAAATGATTTGGTTCAGCACCTTAAAAGTTAGTTTGGTTGGAATGCCGCTGCTTACAACTTGTAAGCAGACTGGTTCGCAGACCGGTTTGCAGCCGGGTCCGTGAAAACACAGAATCTAGAACGGAACCAGTTCTAGAACCATGCACGTTTGTTTGGTGGAAAAGTCTCTCCCCTGGCTAGCTGTGCTTTGGGCAGAAACTATGGCTCACTGTACCCTGCACAAAAATGAATCATTGAAATAATATGGCCAAGCTTATAATAATTGACTAATACGTTTACTTATGATGCGTGCATGCAAGAATCCAACTTTCTAATAAAACCCCCTTGTGATTCATGACTGTGTGTATCATTGTTGGGTTGAACGTTTTAGTGGAAATGACAGTGAACAGAGCTTCATATTCAGAGCCACTGAGAAGAAAAGGGTGGAATTACTACAAGAAAGAACCCTCATTTAGATGCATTTGAGACAGCAACGTACAACAACAGCATAAACGTACAGTACATGCACGTTTATGCTGCAGTACGCGCGTGCTTGTGTGTGTGTGTGCGACATGCATGCGTGTGTGCACGAGTGTGCGCTTGTCTTTGCGCGTGTGGGAGACAACGCCATTCCCACACCCTGTCACATCAGCCCCTGATATAATAGTGACAGGGAAATAGGGGTTGGTGTGTATGTGTACTGTATGTGTGTGTGTGTGTGGGGATGGCCACAGAAGCAATGAGCTCATCCATCGTGACGCCATTGGCCCCGATACTGCGGTTCGTCCCAAACATGTGTGAACACACACACAGGCGTCACCCACTGTCACCCAAGCAGACAGACAGCCCCAAACTCCAGTGTTTAGAGAGCGGCCCTTGGATACCCCCGTATCGATTACAGCTGTTAGCTGCCTTGCGATGCGGGGCCATCCTGGTGAGACTGCCTGTTAGCTGCCTTGCAATGCGGGGCCATCCTGGTGAGACTGCCTGTGTGTATGCCTCAACACTGGCAGATTAACACAGTAGGTTCTCAAACCTTTTTAATTAGAAGGACCTTATAGTCTTTAAGAAACAGTCTGCTACTTCCAAAATAAATGGTGTTTGGCTTTTTTTTACCTCAGTAGCAGTCAGACTGCAGGAGTGTTTCATCATTAAGACTGTTTTCTGTGAGTGCAGCAGCCGTCATTCCTTAAACTACTGTCTGTTGAGCAAGCCTAGCTCAGGACTTTTGGGGGTTTTAATTTAATTTCAAAGACACACATTTTTTGGTATGCATTTGGGACCACGGACCATCTCTGACGGTGTGCAAATCACCAACCATTTGCACACCCGTAAAAGGGTATATGGTTGAATATTGAACAATCAGTTATGGACCCCCCAAGGACCCCACTTGGAGAACCACTGCATTAACAGAATAGCTGATCAGACAGGAAAGGACCTGACTGAAGCGCCCAGACGGTTAGTGTCACGGTAGACTGAGGAGCAGAAAGGACCTGACTGAAGCGCCCAGACGGTTAGTGTCACGGTAGACTGAGGAGCAGAAGGAAAGGACCTGACTGAAGCGCCCAGACGGTTAGTGTCACGGTAGACTGAGGAGCAGAAGACGGTTAGTGTCACGGTAGACTGAGGAGCAGAAAGGACCTGACTGAAGCGCCCAGACGGTTAGTGTCACGGTAGACTGAGGAGCAGAAGGAAAGGACCTGACTGAAGCGCCCAGACGGTTAGTGTCACGGTAGACTGAGGAGCAGAAGACGGTTAGTGTCACGGTAGACTGAGGAGCAGAAAGGACCTGACTGAAGCGCCCAGACGGTTAGTGTCACGGTAGACTGAGGAGCAGAAGGAGGCTTGATTTCATAACTGTCATCTGCTCCTTAAAACACACACAACCAGTGGTGGAAGAAGAAGTACTCTGAACGTTTCCCAAGCAGCGTTACCACAGTGTAGAAATACTCTGCTACAAGTACTCCATATATATTATATATGGAGATAAGAGGTTTTTGCCCGAAGGCAACGAAATGTACTTAGTTACTTTCCACCAGTGCACACAGCCAACGCTGGGCGTGTACTCTGTAACGCACCACCTGGGTGCTGATGGAATCCAGATTGGACTCTGTTTGGCTCGGCACCCTGCAGGATACCGTGGAAGCATGCTAAAACGGCTTATATTGACCTCCGAGCTGATAAATATTCATCAGGAGTTAGGCTAATATTAAGAAAATAAAACGGTTGCCATGACAAATACACTGCATTTTTTTTCTTCTCTCCCTCCTTCACTGACTGTATCATGTGTTTGGCTTAATGTCGTTCACGCTACCAGACGTCCAAGAGAAACGTGGAAACATAACATTTTGATAGTCGTTACCACACTCGGAGCTGTGGTCCTCGGGTCAGTGCAGTGGTCTTAACATGGGAGTCATTAGTCAAGATATAAACGTCCGCACTACAGACGTCCTGGGCAGCAGTGATTCAGGAGGTAGAGAGGCTGTTGTTTGGCGTTCCGGTTCGATCCCCAGCTCCTCCTGTTTCTCTGTGTCCTTTGAGCTAAACACTGAACCCCATAAGGCCATAACTGCTGCTCCCAATGAGCAGGGTGGTGCCTCGGTCAGAAAGTCGGAGCCAGTCAGCTCTTCCACAATCTTTCAAGTTCTGCAGACAATCAGTAACTCTGCCGTCGTGTTACGAAGCTGTCATCTTTTTGTCGTTTGTCATTCCCGTTCATGAACATATCATTTTAAAATGTCTTCTTTTTTCTCAATTTCCATTTCTGCTAAGCAGCTTTCTCACTATAGGCTTTGACTAATTTGATTTCCAGTAGGGCTTCTTTATGCTACTGCATGCAAAGGTGAAACGGAAGTGTGGTGTGTGGTGGGACGTCCACTTTACTTTCTGTCTCAGCGCTTCCCATGTAGACTACACTGTTAGGTGGAAGCATTTGAGAATTGTGTTCGCCGACAGTCTGTCTTGAGAGAGTAGGTAGTGTGTGTGAATGTTACACTCATTTTAAAGCACTTTGGATAAAAAAGCGCTATAGAAATGCAGACCACATTCAAGTATTCAAATATGCACCTGGAGGTGCACCACGGTTGTACTGTAACAGTTAAAAGGCAGACCGTTAAAAGGCACAACAAAGCAAAACTAAAAAAAAGTAAATTTCAAATTCTAAATTAATTTTATATCAAATCAATCCGAAGAATAACACAACAAGCTTTTTGATTGGTTGAGCGAAGCAACCACTTAAGTCTTTTCTTTTTTTGGCAGTTCATTCTCCAGAGAAAGCTCTCGTGGAAAAAAAGAAGGGGTCGACGGGGTGAAGTGCAGCCCCGAAAGAAACAAAGTCAAATAAATGCAATGTTTTAAAAGCTCACACATATTTATTTTCCCCCAAAATAAAAGCTGCAGGTATTACTCCTTTATAATTGAGCCTGCTGCTGATGGGAGATTTTGGGACGGAGCCGCTATAGAGTTACCTGTTTTCATTCGTGTCAATGAGAAATGTATGCAGGACCCCAGAGATCAGCGGGGCAGGGGGAAGTGGAGTCGCTTTTCAGGAGCGATAAAAATCAGCTGGCGCCCGTTGAGGAGGTGCTTGTGTGTATGTCCTGCCACCGGCGGGGACAAAGACACTCACTAGTCACGCGTTGAGGAGGTGCTTGTGTGTATGTCCTGCCACCGGCGGGGACAAAGAGGAGGTGCTTGTGTGTATGTCCTGCCACCGGCGGGGACAAAGAGGAGGTGCTTGTGTGTATGTCCTGCCACCGGCGGGGACAAAGAGGAGGTGCTTGTGTGTATGTCCTGCCACCGGCGGGGACAAAGACACTCACTAGTCACGCGTGAGACAAGGATTTCCACCTTAATGCCCACCACTTTCTTTCTGTTGCAGTATATCGTTGCTGTCGGGCAGAAAGCTCTTATCTCCACATTTGAACTTTTTGTGTTTTCTCACGCTACAGCAGCACACATCAGAAGTAGCAGATCCACAAGCTTGAAACGAGGTGCGAATCGACACGCTTTGAGCTTGTAGATCTGCTACTTTTGAATTTGAATCCTGAAAAGTAACAGTTTTGGACTGGATGAGGTTTCCACCTGACATAGCTAAAATCTAAAATGACGCTTCCATGTTTGAATGGGTTAACAGTGTTATGAAAGAGTGTTGCCATTTGAACGAGATAGCTGTAAGGTTAATTGACTTGATAGCCAAAACGAAGACCTATAACTGAACCGAAGAAATGACTGTACGTGAGCAATAAACTTTCACAACGTGTTTCATTTTGCCGTTAAAACACTGGTGTTCGTTCAACAATTTAGCCGGTGGGTTGATACGATACGTGTTCGCTGGCGGCTTTGTTGTTGACTTCATCCCATGACGAATTTAATATGTTCCCCAATGTGCATCCATCGCCTTTAGCACGGAGACAAATTAAGGCCTGCACGTGAAACACCCAGATCAATCAGGGGTCACGTCAACGACGGCAGCATTCACAAAACGGTAATGAATGAAATGAATGAAATAAATGATAATAGCGCAATCTCTGGGTTGATTTAGACTTTGTTGGGACAAAATCTCGACAAACAAAACAAACTCTTCAGACTCGTTTATCTTCATCGAGCGACGCGTTTGAACGACAATTATAAATTACTTTGTATCCACCATCGGGTCAGAACAGAAGTATAAAACTGCACCTTACTGCGTTCCAACATCATATTCTCTTTCCATTAGGTGTGTTTTGTTGTTTTTATCCTCGCCATTAGCCTCCACCCCTCCACTGTACACTCTAGCCCCCAGTGGGATTGCGCCCGCCTTGTCTTGGGTCCCCCTCCCTCCTCCCTCTCCCCCCTCCTCCCCAGGCTTGTGATCTGCTTGTGATCTTTAGGCCGGTGAGAAGCATTGAGAGGTGTTCCTTTTCCTTCCTGCTCCATGCACCACTTTAAGTGGTGACCCAGGAGACTTTGGATCGGGGTTACTGACAAAACTTTCCACCCCCTCATCACCACCCCCAACCCCTCAATCACACCCCCACCCCCAAAACGCCACCTTCCGTTTTATCCATCAGACGTCTTCATCTCACGAGGGTCCCGCCATCTGCAAGGGTCCCCGAGAAGAACCCCATTATTAAAAAAAGAGTTAGGCCTCAGTGAGCAACTTCAACCAGAGCTGAAAGGTTCTAAACAACCAACGCCACTGGTATTCCTTCCAGCTTCACACAGGAGTGTGCGCTGGGGTGTAGGTGCTGCTGGGTAACTCTAGATTTTTAATTACAGAGCATGCAACGGCGCGATAAGAAGGTCACAGTTTCCCTGATAACCTGTTTGGTGAGTCAGAGGCCCGGCTTGTCACCCAGACGGAGGGCGAGCTGTGAGAACAGGACAAAACCTTGCCTTTGTGTCAATATTTCCCTCCTGACATCCCTTCCCCTCAGCAGCCTCCAACCTAACCGCATACCTGAGTCACCAAGCAAAGTCTGGTTCTGCCGCCGCGCCGCGAACAACAGACACACACTGCGGAAATGCGCTTTTGGGTTTGCGAGGATTTGACCGTCTCAGAGTTAAATGGACCCCCAAATTCATATATTAATATATTTGGTCACGGACCTCCATCTGAAAATGTAGTGCCAGCCCAGGGACCCCCCGAAGAGAAAATCAAAATTACACAACACTTGACAAGCTTGTAAGATCTGCCATTTTTGAATACCCAACATATTAATGGATTACGCGGTTTAAATGATTGTCATGCTGCTGTATTAATTACTTTTGCTAGGGACCCCCTGGAACCAACTAAAGGAACCCTGAGGGACCCTGGACCCCCAAGAAAAGAAAACGTGTGTCAAACGGGGGTCCGCGGTGGCCTAAATGCATATCAAAACCGGGGGTCCTAAGAAGGTGAAAAGCTTTGAGAGTCACTAAACGTTCAAGTAGCGCTTTAACACAAAGTGACAGTGCCTTATTATCTGTGGCACACAGCGAGACTGCTCAGTGAGAGTATTATCTGTGGCACACACAGTGAGACTGCTCAGTGAGAGTAAAGGGAGTCCATATTTGACACGGTCTGTACTTTGGACTGTCACCGAGGGGATTGGATCGGCAGGCGGCAGCAATTAAGGGAAGCACAGACACTTTGCTCTGACATCTCAGTCCTGTACGAGCCAAGACACCGAGGAACGAACGAACACACCAGAGATGATGTGTGACTGCATGGACGGGGTAGAGGGGGACGTGGAAATGAACTCCAGTACATGTACTGGTACTGTACTTTATGGACACTTTTCAGGTGCTTTACCTTTTCTTGAGTATTTACATTTTACATACTATACCTATCGTAGTAGGAATGTGCATGCAAGCTTTCCCTCAAATTGCACACTGCGTTCTTAATTTGAGGCATTTTGTTAAAAATGGACCAATCCTGCAATCTTTAATCCAATCGGGATGGAATATGGAAAATCGGACAGATCCGTGTTGATCACAGTTTCTCGCAGGAGTGTTGAGTAGCACTTTAAATTGAGAGCGTATCAGTCTATAATATAAAATTGTAGATTTAGCAAGTTGAGATCGACCAAACACAAAACAGGAAACAGGTAAAGTAAACGTTTGTTACTATAACTATTCCAATACTTTAACTCAAGTACAATTTTGAGTACAGGACTTTCACTAAGTACGTTTTCCACCACTGGCTAGACGGGGATGTGGAGGGCAGCAGCAAGCTTTCTTAACTGATCAAGACCATAAAATCCCACTTCTGATTAGTCAGACAGTCCGGAGCGGCCGCATTAGCCGGAGTAAAGGCCCCCAATCATTGCCAGCCTCTTCTCTTCACCCCCCCTGCTGTTAGACCGGGCAGAGTCCCATCCCATCTCGTCCCGTTCCGTTCCCATGTTTTCTTTTGCCCCGCATCTCTGTACAAGTACGCCTTTCACCAATCAAATTCAGGGGGAAAATGGCTTTCCTTTCTACAGCCTGATTTATAACCACCGAACACAGCCGATCTGCAAGCTCACGACGCACGGCAGACACGATGCGGCGTGCGCTTGCAGATCCGCTGCTATGTTCGGCGCGCACCCCCGTCATACGACAAAGCCTAAATGATGCATTCCACTGCTCTGAGAGCCACCTCTTTTCATGATCCACCACCTCCCCTTTCCATCCCCACCGCCACCCCCAAAGCCGTCAGCCGTCAGAACCCCTCAGGGACTGGGCCAGTCTGCCCAATCCCAGCCCCCAGTCACTCAGTCAGATGGACGGGCTGGCTGGCTGGACGGACGCGGGGCCTCTATCATTGCCGTCATATGGTTTCTATAATGCGGGGCAACTGATCAGCATTTTACAGTTGTCTCCCCAATTACAGCTTATCCTCTGCGAACTGCGAGGGATTGCATATGAAAGAGTACAATAATGTAAAACCAACAACAGATGTGCACATACAGGCCGTCTGGCTGAGATGGCTTCATTGTTGTGATGTAGTAACTACCGCACTGCTCAACGCCGGGGCTTTTAGAGTCTGCAGCGAGTTTAGGCGGGGAAGTCTTGCAGCAACGATTCTGCCAAGAAACTGTACGTGAACTCTGAAACAATTTAATTTTTCATATAACACTAATGTTGCATATTTGCAATGTTCGAAATACATTATGGCAATAGGGGGGTCCCGCCTCGTAGCCGCCCCTTGAATAAAAACAAAAAACGAAAATAGGTACAAATAGAATGGGCCAATATCATGAATCGATATACTTGTTGTTGATTGTTTTAAAAACGATTGGCATAGACCAACATACAAATAGTCAAATATTTACAATGCACACTGTTTATGAATGACGCATGAAAAATAAAAAATAAAACAAACAAAAGGGTGGATGGGGACACATAAAATAACTGACGTAGCAGAGTTCAATTTATTCAAGACTTTCTTCCTCTGAAGCCTCAAGTTATGTGTTATTTCTTCCATACTTGATCCCCCAAACAATCTACCCGTGACCGAAATGTTGGGACAGTTTGACCAATTCACAGTGATTCTTTTGATGGCTGCTGCTAAGATACTAATCCGAAAAAGATACGACTGATTTCTGCCTTCAGTTCCTTCGGGGATAACTCCCAGTACACTAGTGGTTCTCGGTGGATTTGCACTTCAGAAAGTATCGTCCAAAAATATAGTTTCAACATTGGAATCTGTTTCTCCACATTCTTCCAATAATTGCTGGAAGATGAGAGGCTCTTTCTTCTACATTACAGTCATCAGACAATGCAGAACTCCACAACCAACCAACAGATGCAGAAAGAAAAGGCATCATGAAGGCAACATAGAATCAAACTCAAATTGGAACTGCATATTGTCGGAACTGTACAGCAAACCTCCAAAAGCACTTTCACTCCTGGCCATATATAGGGGGCACCACAAATGGGAAGTGTTGCACCGTATGTCACATAAATGCTATTTCAGCCCCCCAGCTTCCTTCAGTTTTGACCACTGCAACCCACAACTTATACAGCTCTGGTTAGGCAACCCAACCTGGTGGAGATATGCTCCACACGGAGCGCCCCTTTCTAGTTCTCAGACTACTGACGCGACAGAACATGAGATGTGTATGCAAACATAAGTATACAGCATGTGTTTGCATGTACCTCCTGTACATTTTCTTGTCATACTTGACATGCAAACATTTACTCATAATCATCTATTTATTCAGCCGCTCGTAAATACTTCACACACTGTTCTCACACGCACATTGCATGTCACTGAAAGATATTTTGCGATTTCTTTTAAATAATAATGCTACACTGCAGGACCATGAATATCGGTTCAATTAAATTCATTTCTTCAAGTCCCCACAGGGGTCCTTGGGGAGATTACAGGGGGTCCAAAGTAGTTACAGGAATATAGTATAAAATCTGTTTAACCGATTTAACCATATATAACAGCTATTTAACAATAGCTGCTCTACAAGCTCGCAATGCAACCAACGTGTTGTGAGCTTGTACATCTGCTATCTTCAAACGAATCACGAAAGAATGTGAAACATTTTGGAATATCTTTTGAAACATTTCACTCAAACACTCAAACACTTGGCTCAAAACGTTTTCAAGAGCGGGTCTGCGCGGCCAAACACATTAATTTTGGGCTCCTTGACATGAAAAGGTTTGAGAACCACTAGCAGTACCACAGAAAGCACTTAGATCCAACGTGTCAGCCTCTCTCGTTAAGCATGCAGAAGCAAAGGACCTCTTCTCTGCACTTCAATGGCACAGCCAATCACGTCAGAGTTTACCTGAGGACGCTTATTCACTGGTTTCCCCACCCTCATGTCTGTGGTCTCTCTTCAGTAAAACGCTATCTAATAAAATACTGTAAGACATTCCCCCTATATGGCAAGTTGGAAGAGCTTTATGCAGATATCGTCTCTGTTGGATGCAAACTTCACTGTGTTCCAAAACTGTTACGTTTCAGGATTCAAATTCAAAAACTGCACAAAAGTAGCAGATCTACAAGCGACTATATATATATTATATATATATATATATATATATATATATAGAGAGAGAGAGAGAGAGAGAGAGAGAGAGAGAGAGAACCTTTTTTCAGTTAGTGTAAAGTGCTCAAATTAGGAAAAAACTAAAACAAAATAAAAAAACAATGGTAAATTTACTTGTGAAATACCACCAAACTGGGTCGCAGTCTCGCAGACCTATGTTCGGGAGACACATGCTTTAACTTGATCAAGGGTAACTGATTCACCACAGAGATGAAGTTTACGAGTGAGTATCTGAAACCCAACCCACTGCACAGTTTTACTGTGATATTGTATTCCTCGGCCCAGTGAGATGCTAGACCACTCGGCAGGTGTGACATCATTATCCAGGGTTTAACGGAAGCACACGAGCATGGCACGTCTCCTTAGGTAGCCCAGTTAAGAGACGGAATGTTCTTTAACACTCTCATGCTTGAAATAGTTTCATTGTTTGGGGGGGGGGGGGAAGCTTTCACAGACTTCATAATGTGCAGCATTTGAGAGCTGGTATCTTCTGTTAAACCTATTTTGTGCATTTTGTGTAAGTCATCAAATGTCATCAAATATTTAATAATAACAGTAATAATTAAACATCAAACATTTTCAAAAATAGCCTGTCTATTTTTGCATGTCATTGATACAAGCTTGCGTGTGTTTTGGGCATATCATTATAGCCAAAGGTCCTTCAAAAATGCTGACAAATGTTTAACAATTTATAAATGATATGTGTGTGTGTGTGTGTGTGTGTGTGTGCGCGCGCACGTGTTTATTTGGCTCTCCGCTGCACATCATGAGAACTGTCCGACAGATCAACTTCAAACTTGCCGTGCTTATCAGCCAGAACAACCCCAGGGGCTGATTTGTCGAGTGGGATCGCTTGGATCAGGTCGGTTGTCCAGAAATATCTATACAACCACGTCCGTCCGTCCGTCCGTCCGTCCGCCCGCCCGCCCGCCTGCCTGCCTGCCTGCCTGCCTGCCTGCCTGCCTGCCTGCCTGCCTGCCTGCCTGCCTGCCTGTCTGCCTGCCTGTCTGTCTGTCTGTCTGTCTGTCTGTCTGTCTGTCTGTCTGCCTGCCTGCCTGCCTGCCTGCCTGCCTGCCTGCCTGCCTGCCTGCCTGCCTGTCTGCCTGTCTGCCTGCCTGTCTGTCTGTCTGTCTGTCTTCCTTGGCCATATAGAGATCTCTGTATGTGTCTGTTTCCCTTTGTCCCTTTTATGACCAAACTATGGCGCTCCCTAATGTCATCAATGTGACTGAATAGGACTGGTCTCCCAGTGCTACAGTATGATAAATGGTGCTGCACCAAGTACTCACATCACTATGACAAAGGGTACGCAACAGGCTTTGCATAACTTGAGGGGCATGCATTCCCAATGGGCATTGCACTAATTTAAAAAATAAGAAATAATAGCCGCATGTGACACATTGTGAGCTTAAAGATCCCCTATTTTCACAGTTTTTGAAATAAGTGGTTCAGTGGTTGAATATTCCTTAACATTTTGTGTGTGTGTGTCTGTGCGTGCGTGCTGTTTTTTGTTGTCCCCATCAAATTGTGTATCAGCAGGAACATGGAAGACTACTGTATGTACGTATGTATGTATGTATGTATGTATGTATGTATGTATGTATGTATGTATGTATGTATGTATGTACGTACGTACAGTATGCATGCATGCATGTGGTCATAATGGCAGCCCCTCGTTAAGTTACCACGTCCTGTAAAAGGCTGAAAGGGATACTTATTATGTCTTTATGTGTTAGTGAACTATATTTTATGAGGATTTAACGCTTCCCAGGGGTGACCATAATCTTTCGTTTTATTTTAAGGGCGTTTCTCTCTCTCTCTGTCTCTCTCTCTGCATTTGTGCAGCCTTTCGCATTAACCATTCCTCTCCGAACGCGGCGGCGTAGAAAAATCATTGTGCAGAGCTTGCATAATTTTGAATTATCGCTTTGCATGTGGACGAGGAAGCAGAGGCGCTGTAGCGGACAAAGAGGACACTGTTGCCGCTGTGTAAGGGCCCTTACAGTACGCCACTTTCTCAGCTAATTTTCAGCCTTGCAGGCATCTTCCTGCAGAGCGAGAGAGAGAGAGAGAGGCTTTTTTTAATGCATGTTGCTTGGCAGTCATCTGTCTGTTTGTGTCCAGATGTTTCTTGGCCGGAGCCACAGCGCACTTGTCAAATGAAAACCTAGTGACGTTTCAGTGGCAATTATTCTTGCTGTGCTCAAGTGTAGCTACACAGATGCGTGTGTGCGTGTGCGTGTGTGCGTGTGCGTGTGTGTGTGTACACTCTAACACTCGCTCGCTTTCAAGCCAGAGTTTAGTTATTTATGTCATCGCACGACAGTGTCGCGCAACAAAAACAGCTGACCTACAAGCCCACAAGGCGTCGCATCCGCGACGCCTTGTGGGCTTGTAGGTCAGCTGTTTTTGTTGCGCGACACCGTTGTACGACAAAGCGTAAATTAGGTGTCTCACACACACGTGCGCGCATACACACACATCGTCCTCAACGGCACAGGAAGGGATCTGCCAACGAGGCCGTGCTTTGCCAGGAAGTAATTGTTTCCATGTTGCTCTGTGATGCATAACTCTGCACTTTTTCTCTGGTATACAGGAATTGCACAGCCATTGCATATTTACACTGCATAAAAAGTAAAAACTGCCAATGCCACAAAAATATTGCTTTCATTTGAGAGTTTTTCTCTCACCAATATTAACACACCATGGTATAATTCTAAATCCACTACAGGTTGATGTTTATGACATTCCAGTATCTGATAATAATAAAATACAGAATTTTAAACTTGCTTAAAACATTGTTAAAGAGACCCTGCTATTGTTTTGTCTATTACTACAGAAAAAGGAATGCTCAGTTTCACATGGAAGGATAAAGGAGCACTTTGTCCATTTTCAACCTTATCTTCAGGTCCTCAGCCATGCTCATTACACGATGGCACCATTTGTGTCTACTTGGTCTGTGTGTCATTAAGTGGGCTTTGGACACTTCAGAGCCCTGCCTACCAATGACATCATCAACGGGGATTCCAAGCTAATAGGAACCACCTCCTTTCGCTTCCTGGAAGGTTAGCATGCTGAAATAGAAGCCATTGTTCTTCAACAATAAATAAATAAATAAAATAAAAGCAAAGAAAAATGTCACTGGCCCTCCTCTGAGACACTGAGAATGAATAGACCGAAAGGGTGCCATCGTTTAATGACCATCAGTGAGGACCAATTATATGAAGATAGGTTGAACAACAGCACTTTAAAATGTATTGGTGATATATTGCATCATCTATAAAAGATGAAGATGTTTGTCTTTAGTCGACTCGGTCCAGCCCACAGGGGAGGGGGAGGGGCAGGGGGTGGGTGGTGGCAGAGGAGAGAGGAGAAGGCCGGGGTGAGAACGCAGAGCGGGGGGTGAGGGGGGGTGATCCACCAGGGGCTCGTTGTTTGCTCTGTGATCCACACTGCAAAATCCTGAGTGTTAAAAGGAGTTGACACGTACTCCGGACTGGAGCATGGTTACTGAAGATGTGGGCTGTTTACTCCCTGTCGGCCTATAAGCAGAAGCTTCTAGTGGAAGATGTTCCCAACCCAGGTCATAAAAGTGTCCAGTCACCCTGCTGTGTTTACTGTTTGGTGCCAGAGCAAGCACATTAGGGGAGGGACTTTCTATGTGCTCAGTGGAGACGACTAGAATGTTTGTTTGTTTTTTACACTGAGTCACCACGATGCCACCGAACTGTAAATTGTCTCTGACGCTCCTGTTTTCAATAGAAATTGCTTTAACTGGGGGGGTTATTAGCGAGACTATACAAGTCTAAAAGCCCTGATAGCGCCATCTAAAGGTTGTGTTGCTGCTCACACCCGTCCTGACCGAAGCTGTTTGAACTGACCGACATTGTCGTCCATGGAGCCCTATGTTCTGACTTGTAGTGTTAAAGGAGTAGTTCACCCAAAAAAACCATTTTCTATCAATTATACACCCCATGAAGCCTTGAATTCATGGAGATGTTTGTTTTTTGTCGCATTCCTAAGCCAATAATTTGATGAACGGCGGAGTCTCCGGTAGGAGATTCGGTAACCCTTCCTTTTACGGTACGGTAATTACCAGGTAACTACCAGGTAATTACCTGGTAATTACATGGCAATAGTAGGTTTTACCTGGTAATTACCCGGTAACTACTATGTAGTTATGCATTAATTACTAGGTAATTACCAAGTATTTGCCCTGACAACTACTAGGTAATTACCCTGTATGTATAACTATTTACTGTATAATTACCTGGTAATTACATGGAACTTACCATGGTAAATGACCCACTAGTTACCAGGTAATTACCAAGTATTTTCCAGACAACTACCTAGTAATTACACTGTATTTATAAGTATTTACTGTGTACTTACCAGGTAACTACCCAGTATTTATAAGTATTTAATCTGCTACCAGGTAGCTTACCCATTAGGTACCAGGTAATTACCAATTATTTCCCTGACAACTACTAGGTAATTACCCTGTATGTATAACTATTTACTGTATAATTACCTGGTAATTACATGGAACTTACCATGGTAAATGACCCACTAGTTACCAGGTAATTACCAAGTATTTTCCAGACAACTACCTAGTAATTACACTGTATTTATAAGTATTTACTGTGTACTTACCAGGTAACTACCCAGTATTTATAAGTATTTAATCTGCTACCAGGTAGCTTACCCATTAGGTACCAGGTAATTACCAATTATTTCCCTGACAACTACTAGGTAATTACCCTGTATGTATAACTATTTACTGTATAATTACCTGGTAAGTACATGGAACTTAATCGGCAAATGACCCACTAGTTGCCAGGTAATTACCAAGTATTTTCCTGACAACTACCTAGTAATTACCCTGTATTTATAAGTATTTACTGTGTACTTACCAGGTAACTACCCAGTATTTACTCTGCTACCAGGTAGCTTACCCATTAGGTACCAGGTAATTACCAATTATTTCCCTGACAACTACTAGGTAATTACCCTGTATGTATAACTATTTACTGTATAATTACCTGGTAATTACATGGAACTTAATCGGCAAATGACCCACTAGTTGCCAGGTAATTACCAAGTATTTTCCTGACAACTACCTAGTAATTACCCTGTATTTATAAGTATTTACTGTGTACTTACCAGGTAACTACCCAGTATTTATAAGTATTTACTCTGCTACCAGGTAACTTACCCATTAGGTACCAGGTAATTACCAAGTATTTTCCTGACAACTACCTAGTAATTACCCTGTATTTATAAGTATTTACTGTGTACTTACCAGGTAACTACCCAGTATTTATAAGTATTTTCTCTGCTACCAGGTAACTTACCCATTAGGTACCAGGTAATTACCAAGTATTTTCAACAACTACAAGATAGTTACCAGGTATTTATAAGTATTTACTGTGTACTTACCAGGTAACTACCCAGTATTTATAAGTATTTTCTCTGCTACCAGGTAACTTGCCCATTAGGTACCAGGTAATTACCAATTATTTTCCTGACAACTACCAGGTAATTACCCTGCATTCATAGGTTTTTACTATGTAATTACCAGGTAACTACCCCGTATTTTAAGTATTTACTCTGGGAACAGGCAAATTACACATGTAGGTACTATAGGTAATTACCAATTATTTTCAACAACTACCAGATAGTTACGGGGTATTTATAAGTATTTACGGTGTACTTATCAGGTTGTCCAGGTAAGTTACCCATTAGGTACCAGGTAATTACCAAGTATTTTCCTGACAAGATTGGCAGTTGTTATTATGTAATTCCCTGACAACTACAATGTAATTACCTGATAGGTACCCAGTAAGTAAGGAGGAACTGTACTGTGAAAGGAAGTGTGTTCTATTTCCATGATATTACCATGTACCTACCTGGTAATTGTAGATTGTAATCTTCCTCCATTACCCATCATGGTGTATTTTTAACATGTTACCCGGAAATAACAGCTAATAACTAGGTATTTACACAGTTGGACCACATAGATTTACAAAACGTTAATAGGTAAAACCTTTCAAGTTACCCTGTAAGAAAGGTGGAACTGTACTGTGAACGGAAGCATGGCTTATTTCCATGATATTACCATGTACTTTCACTGTAATTGTAGGTTATAATCCATCATTACCCACCAGGATGTTTTGAACATGTTACCTGGCAATTTCCAGTTATTTACACAGTAAGACAGTTGGATCACATACATTTTTTAAACGTTAACAGGTAAAACCTTTCAAGTTACCCTGTAAGAAAGGTGGAACTGTACTGTGAAAGGAAGCGTGGTTTGTTTCCATATTACTACCCTGTACTTTCACTGTAATTGTAGATTCTATACCCACACTATTGACCATCCAGTATCTCCCATGTTACCCATGGTCTCCAATTTTTCCTATGCAATTTCCAGTTATTTACACAGTAATAGACAGTAGGACCACATACATTTTCAAAATGTTAACAGGTAAAACCTTGCAAGTTACCGTGTAAGAAAGGTGGAACTGTACTGTGAAAGGAAGCGTGGCTTATTTCCATGATATTACCAGGTATTTACCCAGTATTTAGTAGATTATTAACCAATAAACTGGTGTTTATCCATGGGTGTGTGAATTTATATCAGGGAGTGGTGACAACCCTAACACATAATGATCAGTGTCGTAGGTGGGCATCCTCTCCACTCCAACACGTGTCCATAAGTCTGCTTCTCCCCCTGGACAGCACACTGTACACACTGCATCTGTAATTAGCTGTGAGGAGATAAAGGACACGACCACAGAGTTCCTAGGAGCCACCCAAAACACAGGCATGCCCACCATTACCAGCCAAAATGCATTATTATTACTACACCTACTCACCACCCTGTGACAACTGACAAATACGCAAAAAACAGGATAACTGTCAAAGACCATCTTTATTTCCTGCATTCAGGAAACATCGCCTTATGCGAGTCTCCAGTGACTGTAGCAGAGGCTACATCAAAGTCACTAGATCAGAACAGATCTAACTGTGTAGTTGCATTCATTTAACAAAAACAAAAGTCACATTATACAACTTGGGGAACAAGTGCAAAACAGGCACATTATAAAACTTTAGAAAAAATAAACAGTGCAAAAGTCACATTATAAAACTTTAGAAAATAAACAGTGCAAAACAGTATAAATAAACAAACACATTTAAAATTAAATGTGCACTTTAGCCTGGCAAATCATCCCGGTCGTGGGAATTCACATTATCAAGTGTTTTGCAGACCAGTCTGGCCCCAAGTACTGGGTGGGCATTTTGCAGAAATCAAAAAGTGGAAGATTTCTGGAAAACACCCACCCAGCACTGGCACCCACACGGGCCAGACTGGTCTGCAGCGACACTTGATAATGTGAATTCACACGACCGGGATGGTTTATCGGCACTTGATCACTTCCTGTAAGAAATGGGGAGCAGCTCTGTGGCCTGCTTCATTGAAGCAATTTTCTCCTGAAGTGGTGTATTAGCCTCTAAAAAGGCCTTGCAGACTTTGGCAAAATCAGCAAGAGTCTGCTTGCCCATTATCTGGGGCAGTTCTCCAAACTCTGCACCCTCTCCGGCAATGAACACATCCGCAATTACCGCCGTCCCTGCAATTGTGTTGCGGTCAATATTCAACACCTCACAGGTGTTTGGCAGGCTTCGGTTCTGCCGGAAGACTTTTAAGATGGCCTTGTAGCGGTGCACTACATCCTCCGGGCTCTGAACTACAAGACAGATAATAAAAAAAAAAATACAATACAAATGAACACCATCATAATTCCAAATGAGTAGTATACATGACAATCACTACTGAATGGGTTAAGTCTTAACCCATTCAGGACGGGAACCCCTTTGGTGTTTTAAGCATTATGTCATACTTTAGCTATTGAAAAATAGCACATCTACAAGCTCACCATGCTATGAGTTTGTAGATCTGCCATTTTTGAAAAATCATGGAAATGTGGCACAAATCTCTGAACATTCTTTTAGAGCGCACGTTTTTAACTAAAATCTTTGCTTCTGGGGGGGGGGGGGGGGGGGTCCCTGGAACTACATATTTTCAGATGGGGGTCCACGGACAAAAACAGATAATTCTGGGAGTCCTTTACATGAAAAAGGTTGAGCACCACTGACAGAAACACAGGTTTTTCAGAAAACTTCGACGCCAGGCCGAAATGGTCTTCTTGAATCCATAGTTAAATTGTCCTGGATACGGTTTCATAATAGGGCCAGCCTTGACTATGGTAAATGTAGCATCAGACTGAGTGGGTGGAGGGGGAAGTTACCTTAGCATTATGCCTCATCTAAAAAAATAAGACACATGACCATGCTATAATACTGACATTATGTAAATGTGACTGCAGTGTTACAATAACATTTGCTTCTACTAGGATGAACATCTTCCACAACCCTTGCTAGGCCCATGTGAGGGGAGTCTGAAAGCTCCCCAAGGTATTAAAAGGTGGTGCATTTACCACATTTTGGGGACACTTAAAATGAATTAACAAATCTGTGCATAATGGTGCTGCAGTGTGATGTAAACAGCACTGTGTTGTTCCAGAAGCAATAGAAATGCAAGTCCTCTTGAGTTACCTCTCTTGCCGAAGGACGCCATTTTACTGGTCTTCTTCCTCCTGTCATCCGTGGAGTCTGAAGAAGACTGATGCTTCCGCTTCTTCTTCTTCTTCTTCTCCTCCTTCCTCTTCCGACCATAATCGGACTCCTCGGAGTCCGAAGAAGAGGAATCTCCATCACGCCTCCTTTTTTGTGACCCTTAAAGTTAGCAAATGTAAAATTAAAAGTCCCATTCAGGACGGGAACCCCTTTTGGTGTTTTAAGCATTGTTATACTTTAGCTATTGGAAAATAGCAGGTCTACAAGCCCATAGCTTGTAGATCTGCCTTTTTTGAGAAATTGTGAAAATGTGGCACAAATCTTTGAATATATATTCTGTCAGAGTGAATGATTTTAACTCAAATCTTTGCTTCTGAGGGGGTCCCTGGAACAACATATTTTCAGATAGGGTCCCCCCCTCTCCATCTCTCTTCTGTAGCCCTGGTTGTATGTATTGCAGCAACCATAACTCAAGACTAACGGATGGAACTATTGGATATAAGTTTTCTAAAAAAATACTCAGTTACAGTGATACGTCCACCCTGCAAACAGGACTACAAGAGAGATGGACATTCCTCTGCTGTGTTGGGGCTTCAAAGAATATCGAGCCATTTAAAAGGAATTTAAACACAAATTGTACCTTAAATTAATCAAGACTCCTTTAGATTGTAGTTGGAGCCTTACATGTAGGTTTTGGGAGGAACAGTCTAGTTACCTTTTGTACTTGGGGGTCCGGCCTCCGAGTAGCGAGCCTTCTCCTGGTTGAAATCCCGCTGCTCTTTCAGGAGTTTGTTCTCCTCTTTCAGTATGCGGATTTCATCTTTCAGAAGCTGGTTCGCCCCTTTCAGTCTGTGCAGGTCATTTTTAAATTTGGCCATGGTTGACGATGGCCGCTGAATTTCTTCAACTAAAAAAGATAAAGAAAGATATATTTATTACCTTAAGTTATTTTACCATGTTTACTCCCCAATTTAGAAAAAAAGGGGGGGATACAAATAAAAATGTGGATGTAGGATTAGTTTTTTCCCCACTGGTCCCAATATCACTAAACCCAGATAAAACTCAAACACCTGCCTGTAGGAAAAAATAAAACAGGGATGTGGGTAGGGAAACAAACCTATACCTTCAGAGCATCATGAAGCTACCCGGATCCACCCACCTCAGACATCAGAAACATTATGAAAATCACATAATTGTCTGGGTGAACTAAGCACCTGACAACCTGCTGCCATGAAAGACCACTGTATGAAAAACAAAGATTTGATAAAAAGATTACCTTCATTGTCAGACTCCTCCAGTGCAGGGGACTCCTCCAGTGCAGGGTTCTCCTCCAGTGCAGTCACTGCAGTGACCTTCTTCCTTCCGCGTGTTGTCTTGCGAGTGTTTGACATGACTATGGGGGAAAATAAATTAAGATCAAATTCAGACATTTTTATACGCATTTGTTGTACAGTTGAAACATAAGTCTTGAGCTGATTTTAGGCATTTCCATCGCATTAACCCGTTTAGGATAGGAACGCATCTGTGTCGCTTCAGAACTTAACCATTTTAAATGTTGATAAAAAAGCAGATCTACAAGCTAATAGCACAGCACCGAGTGCCACGCTATGAGCATGTAGATCTGGCATTTTTGAAAAATCTGGAAAGTTTGGCACAAATCTTTGAATATTCTTTCACAGTGAACGTTTTAACTCATATCTTTGCTTCTGGGGGTCCCTGAAACAACATATTTTCAGATGGGGGTCGTGGCCAATTACATATAATTTTTGGGGTCCTTGACATTAAATAGTTAGAGAATCACTTATCACAGACATAGAAACATAGGTTTTTCAGAAAACCATGAGTAGCAAAGATTTAATAGCCATGATAATCTGGGGAAACGTCATAGTTCCTACACAAAACAGCAGATACATTTCACATCAAAAGTACATCAAATAATTCCTAACTATAACAAGAAAAACAACTAATAAATGAGAAAAAGGGAGACAGAAAGGGAGCCTTACTGTTCTCATGCACGCACACAGTGGAAATGTTTGGTTAACAACCAAGGTAGCAATCATACCTGATTATATAGCCACCCCATAGGCTACATCACCAACACCTGCTAGCAAATAAGTACCGCACCCCCTCGCCCCAAAGGCTAAAGTGAAATGGAACTTTTTTTCCCTTTTACATTAACCACTTTAAGCCTAGGGATAGCCAAAAAAATAGGCGACCTACAAGCTCACAACGCAAGCTTGTTGTAGATCAGCAGAGCTACAACAAGCTCAACTACAAGCTACACCAAGTTAACTGTCTGGAAATACATGAATGAATGAATGCAACACAGAGCTACACCATTTTAACCCCAGAAACGGGGTCATTGGCCTGGAAAACGGTGATCAACGGTGGAAAATGTTTGTACAGCTCGTTTCCAGTCCGCAGACCCATGCTAAAGCATTACCTTTGCTCCGTCGTGACGACCAGCTTAATTTAGTTTCCACCGGTAGATGAACAGCGAATACATACATTTACGGATCAGTGCTCAGATCTGATCTACTCTAGGCCCCGCTTACTATATCCGGCAATTTGCACGCACACAATACTTTCGCGTAGTGGCTGTTTCTGTATCCGCTCTAGACCGGATCTACATACTGCAAAGCGAATTGATCCCCATCCGTCCACAAATAATATCGTGGCATAGTACAAGTTACCAACATTAGCCAATGGGGATGGCGTTATGCTTCGCTATGCTAACCACCGTCAGATAACATTACAGTTGAGGCTCACATGTACTTACCAAGGAGGTGAAGTTTTTATTCGAATCGTGTAGACAACAACAGGTCCGTGGGGTGGTCTGGTCACGTCAACTCCAAATTCTCCCTCTTCTTTTCTCTTGCGTGATTACGTAGGTGACGTACCATACGACATACGTCATTACGCTCTGGAGACAAATCTCCCGCGAAGCGCACGCACACACACCATAGACTGACACACACCCACTCTTCAAATAATCAACTTCAGTCATTGTTGTTATATGTAGCCTAGACTTTGTCATTTAAAAATGACTTTGGTAAGGAGATTGCTTGGGAGGACAGCGCAAGGAGGAAAACACTTGTTAAGATGGCTCCAGGAGGAGAGGCTACTGGCAAATAAAAAAAGATGCCCTGCTTGCTACAGCAGAATGAAATTAAAGAAAACCAACACGACCAAGGATGGCTATCGGTGGTAAGTGATGGTCTACTCATTAAAATATATGTCACTACTTCAAATTATTATTATTTACAGACATGGTATGTTATGTTACAGGAGCTGCAGAAAGTCAACCCACAGGGGCAGGGCGGTCACAAGGTCCATCAGAGACGGCTCCATATTCTCTGGGTCTCATATTCCATTGGCATCATGGATGCAAATTATGCACAGGTTTGTTGCTCTCTCTCTCTCGTTCACTTCAATTCAAATGGCATGATCGATGTAGCACTATCTTGACAAATTAAGCATTAATCTCTAATGCTCTCTCAAAAGCTGTGTAAATGGGTTTTGTTACACAATACTATATGGCATTTTTGTGCATCTTATCTTTAAGAATATTCCAATCAAGCTGACCTGATACAGTACATGCATAATGTATCCCTAAATGTCTGCCTATTTATTTATTTTTTCAATTTTTTTAGATCGGCTAGTTGAACACAAAAATATCGCATCCCAGTTGCTATGTTGATAGTAGTTATCCTCTTTTTTCTTTGTCAGTTTGTCACAGGGTTTGAGGAGAAGACATGTGGACATGATCGAGGATGGAGTATGTGGGAGCAGTCAATCATTGACCAGGGTGACGACACTCTTACGCAAAATTTGCTGTAAAGCAGTCAGAAGACTGGAGAGAAGGAGGGAAATGAGGATTGGAGGAAGAAGAGCTTTCGTTGCAATAGACGAGAGCAAGTTCAGACACAAAAGAAAGGTAAGACTTTATTTTGTTCATAACATGTGTTGTCGTACACGTACAGTGCAGTACTATGTTACTGCTAAAACAGGGACAATAGGTTTTAAAGAAGTGAACAGGATAGTAGACTCAAAAACATCTACAACCTATACGGTGTTAATCCCTTTGGTGATGTTACTGCCTGATAATACAGGTATCGCTTCCACAGGTCCACGGAAGTTTGTGGAGAGGTAGTTAAAGCAAAGTTTCCCTAACATTGGGTCGGGACCCATTTGTGGGTCGCGGACACATTTCGAGTCTATGGGACCTTTTCTATTATTTCAAAAGATTTCAAAAAACATTCCCAAGAACAGTTAAAATGTTCATCTGAAGTGAGCGGTACTGTACTGTACTGTACAAGTTGTGAGCCTGTAGATCTGCTATTTTCACTAGTTTGGGTCCCAGGCAAACGTCTAATCTCTCTTTTGGGTCTCGACCTGAAAAGTGGGGAAAGTGAATTTGAATTAAAGGCCCATGATATTCCTTGAAAGATCCCTAAATTAAATTTGATGTTGAGGTAGGTCTGGGACCCCTGATCCGAATGCCAATGCCAAAGGTGTTGCTTTGGGGGCGAAACCTATGTATTGGTCATATAGTCAGGCAGTATTACCGTGATCATGAGGTGGATCAACGGGCACCAAAGTAACGACAACATTCTCAATTGATGCATTTTAGGTGGACTGCCGTTAAGCGTGACATTTTGTTTAATTTCAGTACGGACGTGGACGACGCGGTAACACCTGGAGACGACGCTCCTGGGTCTTTGGGATGATGGAGGTGAAGGAGGCTCGTAGACGCCCTGTGTTGAAGCTGGTGGAAAATCGATCCAGGAGGAGATTGGAGCCAATAATCAGAAAGTATGTAAGACCTGGAAGTGAGGTAATTAGTGATTGTTGGGGTGCCTATGACAGATTGGCCGAAGATGGATACATTCACTACCAGGTCAATCATCAGCGTCATTTTGTCCACCCTGGGACTGGTGCTCACACGCAGCACATTGAGCGGGCATGGCGAAACTACAAAGAGGAAATCTACCGGTACAGGGGGAACCTGACAGAGAAGGCGTTGAAAATGAACTTAAGGTTCATTGAGTGGAACCACTGGCTTGGGAAAAAGCACAGGGAGGGCATTCTTGGACGCTTGTTCAAGGATATCAGAGCATTGTACTATGTGTAACCATAGTACAGTCTCTCTCTCTCTCTCTCTCTCTCTCTCTCTCTCTCTCTCTCTCTCTCTCTCTCTCTCTCTCTCTCTCTCTCTCTCTCTCTCTCTCTCTCTCTCTCTCTCTCTCGTAAGTATTCACATTATCAAGTGTCTCTGCAGACCAGTCTGGCCCGTGTGGGTGCCAGTGCTGGGTGGGTGTTTTCCAGAAATCTTCCACTTTTTGGTTTCTGCAAAATGCCCACCCAGTACTTGGGGCCAGACTGGTCTGCAAAACACTTGATAATGTGAATTCCCACGACCGGGATGATTTGCCAGGCTAAAGTGCACATTTAATTTTAAATGTGTTTGTTTATTTATACTGTTTTGCACTGTTTATTTTCTAAAGTTTTATAATGTGACTTTTGCACTGTTTATTTTTTCTAAAGTTTTATAATGTGCCTGTTTTGCACTTGTTCCCCAAGTTGTATAATGTGACTGTTTTGTTTTTGTTAAATGAATGCAACTACACAGTTAGATCTGTTCTGATCTAGTGACTTTGATGTAGCCTCTGCTACAGTCACTGGAGACTCGCATAAGGCGATGTTTCCTGAATGCAGGAAATAAAGATGGTCTTTGACAGTTATCCTGTTTTTTGCGTATTTGTCAGTTGTCACAGGGTGGTGAGTAGGTGTAGTAATAATAATGCATTTTGGCTGGTAATGGTGGGCATGCCTGTGTTTTGGGTGGCTCCTAGGAACTCTGTGGTCGTGTCCTTTATCTCCTCACAGCTAATTACAGATGCAGTGTGTACAGTGTGCTGTCCAGGGGGAGAAGCAGACTTATGGACACGTGTTGGAGTGGAGAGGATGCCCACCTACGACACTGATCATTATGTGTTAGGGTTGTCACCACTCCCTGATATAAATTCACACACCCATGGATAAACACCAGTTTATTGGTTAATAATCTACTAAATACTGGGTAAATACCTGGTAATATCATGGAAATAAGCCACGCTTCCTTTCACAGTACAGTTCCACCTTTCTTACATGGTAACTTGCAAGGTTTTACCTGTTAACATTTTGAAAATGTATGTGGTCCTACTGTCTATTACTGTGTAAATAACTGGAAATTGCATAGGAAAAATTGGAGACCATGGGTAACATGGGAGATACTGGATGGTCAATAGTGTGGGTATAGAATCTACAATTACAGTGAAAGTACAGGGTAGTAATATGGAAACAAACCACGCTTCCTTTCACAGTACAGTTCCACCTTTCTTACAGGGTAACTTGAAAGGTTTTACCTGTTAACGTTTAAAAAATGTATGTGATCCAACTGTCTTACTGTGTAAATAACTGGAAATTGCCAGGTAACATGTTCAAAACATCCTGGTGGGTAATGATGGATTATAACCTACAATTACAGTGAAAGTACATGGTAATATCATGGAAATAAGCCATGCTTCCGTTCACAGTACAGTTCCACCTTTCTTACAGGGTAACTTGAAAGGTTTTACCTATTAACGTTTTGTAAATCTATGTGGTCCAACTGTGTAAATACCTAGTTATTAGCTGTTATTTCCGGGTAACATGTTAAAAATACACCATGATGGGTAATGGAGGAAGATTACAATCTACAATTACCAGGTAGGTACATGGTAATATCATGGAAATAGAACACACTTCCTTTCACAGTACAGTTCCTCCTTACTTACTGGGTACCTATCAGGTAATTACATTGTAGTTGTCAGGGAATTACATAATAACAACTGCCAATCTTGTCAGGAAAATACTTGGTAATTACCTGGTACCTAATGGGTAACTTACCTGGACAACCTGATAAGTACACCGTAAATACTTATAAATACCCCGTAACTATCTGGTAGTTGTTGAAAATAATTGGTAATTACCTATAGTACCTACATGTGTAATTTGCCTGTTCCCAGAGTAAATACTTAAAATACGGGGTAGTTACCTGGTAATTACATAGTAAAAACCTATGAATGCAGGGTAATTACCTGGTAGTTGTCAGGAAAATAATTGGTAATTACCTGGTACCTAATGGGCAAGTTACCTGGTAGCAGAGAAAATACTTATAAATACTGGGTAGTTACCTGGTAAGTACACAGTAAATACTTATAAATACCTGGTAACTATCTTGTAGTTGTTGAAAATACTTGGTAATTACCTGGTACCTAATGGGTAAGTTACCTGGTAGCAGAGAAAATACTTATAAATACTGGGTAGTTACCTGGTAAGTACACAGTAAATACTTATAAATACAGGGTAATTACTAGGTAGTTGTCAGGAAAATACTTGGTAATTACCTGGTACCTAATGGGTAAGTTACCTGGTAGCAGAGTAAATACTTATAAATACTGGGTAGTTACCTGGTAAGTACACAGTAAATACTTATAAATACAGGGTAATTACTAGGTAGTTGTCAGGAAAATACTTGGTAATTACCTGGCAACTAGTGGGTCATTTGCCGATTAAGTTCCATGTAATTACCAGGTAATTATACAGTAAATAGTTATACATACAGGGTAATTACCTAGTAGTTGTCAGGGAAATAATTGGTAATTACCTGGTACCTAATGGGTAAGCTACCTGGTAGCAGAGTAAATACTGGGTAGTTACCTGGTAAGTACACAGTAAATACTTATAAATACAGGGTAATTACTAGGTAGTTGTCAGGAAAATACTTGGTAATTACCTGGCAACTAGTGGGTCATTTGCCGATTAAGTTCCATGTACTTACCAGGTAATTATACAGTAAATAGTTATACATACAGGGTAATTACCTAGTAGTTGTCAGGGAAATAATTGGTAATTACCTGGTACCTAATGGGTAAGCTACCTGGTAGCAGATTAAATACTTATAAATACTGGGTAGTTACCTGGTAAGTACACAGTAAATACTTATAAATACAGTGTAATTACTAGGTAGTTGTCTGGAAAATACTTGGTAATTACCTGGTAACTAGTGGGTCATTTACCATGGTAAGTTCCATGTAATTACCAGGTAATTATACAGTAAATAGTTATACATACAGGGTAATTACCTAGTAGTTGTCAGGGCAAATACTTGGTAATTACCTAGTAATTAATGCATAACTACATAGTAGTTACCGGGTAATTACCAGGTAAAACCTACTATTGCCATGTAATTACCAGGTAATTACCTGGTAGTTACCTGGTAATTACCGTACCGTAAAAGGAAGGGTTACCGGAGAGGTAAAATTGACTTGCATTTGTTAAATTGTTTAATTGTTCTGTTTTCAAACAGGTCTACATTTTTCCAAAAAAAAAAGAAATGCACATTTAATTCAGCTTGACCAGAAGCAGGAATAAAACATATCCCCACAGGCCATAAAAATGAATGTCCAGATGGAAGAATTTCAAAAACAGAGGCATGGATTTCACCCCCCCACCCCCTCCCCTTCCCCCTCTCTTGGAACCCTGGCTGGTTGTACTGAAGGTACAAGATAAATATAGCCTATCTAAACGTCCTATGATGAGTCACATGACTGTTTAATTATAGCTACTGCGAAACCCTAATGAAAGATAATATCACGACATCCTCTTATACGGATAACCTAAATGTCATCACAGTGAGAGAAGAACACATGGATGGTAAGAATGAAGGTAACGGGTTGGTTTTATGGTCCCTGGGTTTATAAGGCAGCAGGGGTGCGGCGCTGGAGGTGAGCAGGAGTCAGTAAGTTTTACAGGCACTTGGGGTTTGACGGCTGCCGAAGAGCTACTTTAGGAGTTGTGTCATTTTACATCTGGGGTTTATGTACCAGTTGAGGTGGGGCTAGGCTGCAACGCAGGCAGGGCCTCGGCTGTGCTTTTCAGCAGGGGTATACGTCTAATTTGTGCTCCGGCGTACGGCGGCACCGTGGACCCGAAGTAACTGATCTATACGCTCAGAACTAGGACGGAACCGGATCCAACATTGAGGAACCGTAACCGGTTCCATCACATTTGGAACCATTTACGGAACCTGTTGTATCACACTGTCAGAGCTGGTACAGTATGTGGACTTCACGTCTGCTATACAATTACAATATCAGTGGTTCTCAAACCTTTTTAATTTCAAGGACCACGATGACTCTCAGAGTTACAGACCTGTACCTTGGGTCCATTTGGAACCCCTTATAGCAGTGGTTCGTTTTAGCTCATGACCAAAAAGAGAAATTAGACGTTTGCCCAGGACCCAAACTAGTGAAAATAGCAGATGTACAAGCTCACAACACATTGCTTCGAGCAGCGTTGAGCTTGTGCATATGTTATTTTCATTACTTCTTAAACATATTTTTCTAATTTATGGAATTTCTCTGATTAATATTTGTTTTAACAAGTATACAGTAATACATGGGGCTTCACTTAGACAAGTATACAGTAATACATGGAGCTTCACTTAGACAAGTATACAGTAAATACCTGCATGGGGCTTCACTTTAGACAAGTATACAGTAAATACATGGGGCTTCACTTAGACAAGTATACAGTAAATACATGGGGCTTCACTTAGACAAGTATACAGTAAATACATGGGGCTTCACTTAGACAAGTATACAGTAAATACATGGGGCTTCACTTTAGACAAGTATACAGTAAATACATGCATGGGGCTTCACTTAGACAAGTATACATTAAATACATGGGGCTTCACTTTAGACAAGTATACATTAAATACATGGGGCTTCACTTTAGACAAGTATACAGTAAATGCATGGGGCTTCACTTTAGACAAGTATACATTAAATACATGGGGCTTCACTTTAGACAAGTATACAGTAAATACATGGGGCTTCACTTAGACAAGTATACAGTAAATACATGGGGCTTCACTTAGACAAGTATACATTAAATACATGGGGCTTCACTTTAGACAAGTATACATTAAATACATGGGGCTTCACTTTAGACAAGTATACATTAAATACATGGGGCTTCACTTTAGACAAGTATACAGTAAATACATGGGGCTTCACTTTAGACAAGTATACAGTAAATACATGCATGGGGCTTCACTTTGGACAAGTATACAGTAAATACATGGGGCTTCACTTTAGACAAGTATACAGTAAATACATGGGGCTTCACTTTAGACAAGTATACAGTAAATACCTGCATGGGGCTTCACTTAGACAAGTATACAGTAAATACATGGGGCTTCACTTAGACAAGTATACATTAAATACATGGGGCTTCACTTTAGACAAGTATACATTAAATACATGGGGCTTCACTTTAGACAAGTATACATTAAATACATGGGGCTTCACTTTAGACAAGTATACAGTAAATACATGGGGCTTCACTTTAGACAAGTATACAGTAAATACATGCATGGGGCTTCACTTTGGACAAGTATACAGTAAATACATGGGGCTTCACTTTAGACAAGTATACAGTAAATACATGGGGCTTCACTTTAGACAAGTATACAGTAAATACATGCATGGGGCTTCACTTTGGACAAGTATACAGTAAATACATGGGGCTTCACTTTAGACAAGTATACAGTAAATGCATGGGGCTTCACTTTGGACAGTGATGAAATGTGAGTTCCGCAGACGATGCCTTCCTCCTGCGGCTGCTATACGGGCCAGAGCAGGACCTACACACGACGTGGATGTAGTCTGTGTGTGAAAGCCTAAATAAACCCACTGCGGCTTTCAGGAAGGGAAACGCAAACACCTGTCGCCTGGGTGTCAAACACCAGCAATCAATTAGAACCTGGTGCGGAAATTAGGAAATGGAAGCTTTCCATCTCTCCCAGGAATTGCTGACCCTTTTATTTTCCGGGACATTTTTTGTTTTGTCCTCAGAAAAAACTAGTTCCGTTGTATAGTTGTGTAGTTTTACCGTGATTAGTTTAGATGATTGGATTATAATTCCGTGATTGTAACTCAAGGTCAACTTTGATGTCGTTTGAATTGCTAAAAATGTAAAAGTCGATGAGCAGTGACAGTTGCTCATTACATGAAAGGTTAAGGCTAAATAAACACTTGGCACACGCCTGCGATCATATCAGCAAAAGATCAAAGCCCTAAATGACATTGTCCACTTGAAAAGCCAAGGAGACACTGTGCTCTCACTTAGCAATCAAGTGTAACCTAAACTTAAAGCACTGAAACGGTTTCTCCTTTGTGTTTCTAAACAGTAACAGGCTCCTTCGGTATTATCCTTGACTATGTGATGCAAGATTTGGATAAGGAGAAACACATTAAATATTTTTGAAACCAGTTAGTAGATTTTTAAATGTATAACTTAATACTTCAAAGGAGTACACCGGTGGTCTGGCATGTTTAGACCATTAACTGCGAGTTATCGTGTACTGTACTTGAAACACGACTTCACGATGCCTTTATATTTCATCATTATTATTAATAGTGTGTGTAAAATTGATTTACCTACAGAATTTCCAAAAGTCCATTAATTCTTAACCCCCGGAATGACGCTTAGCCAACACTGACTCAATTATTCAGGCGAGTTTGAAATGACTATGGAGAAAATGTGAAATCTAAAATTAAAGTCTTTATTGGGGAAAATGTTAACTGCATGTGTATGTATGATGCATATTCATGTTAAATTCATATTCATAGTAGGCCTATTTATATTCAACGATCAATCCACGATCATTGTGCCGGTGGCAGTTTGAGTGCAGTCTCTCAAATTCAAAAGTAGCAAAAGTAGCAGATCTACAAGCTCTACACATGCTTCGAGCTTTGTGGCAGCGGTGGCCGAACGGTTTGCGGAGCGGTCTTGATACCGGAAGGTCGCCAGTTCGTATCCCCGGACCGGCACGTTACAATTACCACCGATGAAGTGCCCTTGAGCAAGGCATTGAACCACTACCATGAAATGAGCAGGGCCTGGCTGTAAATCTGATGCTTAGTCCAGTTACCCTGGGTAAATATAGTAACTTTGCTTTGCTTTGCTTTAGCTTGTAGATCTACTTCTGATGTCTTTCTGTGACATTGTAGTGTGAAGACGTAGCGTGTTCATTATAAAAATAAAAATCACCCCCGTGTTCATCGTACATCATTATGACGTAAAATAGACACTATGCCTATTTGCTCAGACACTATGATGTAAAATTCTCCATTCATTGTCAACGAATGTAATGTTTGTGTAGGAGGGAAATCTACACTAATAGCTGAATATAGGAGGGGCTGACTGACGCCCCTAAAAAATAAACACAAAAAGTTAGAAAATGGAGATAGGAGGTTTCTGCCCCGACAGCAAGGATATAATGATGAGAACTTGCAGCCAGTCTTAATACAGGGAGGCTGTTCCAGATGTAAGCCACCAGGAGCTTAGTGCCTAGTTAAAGGTCAGGGGGTTAATGTGGTGCTGGAGGCGATACAAGACACTGTCCTAAATATAGTCCTTTATTTGTTGTCGAGGTTGTCATTTGACCTCCAGGGAATCTGGAATAGACATTTAACGAGGTGTTTTATCACAGGTTGTAGATGGACGACCCCGGCGGCCATTTTATCATTTATTTTAGCGGAAAACGCCGTCGGTTGTCCTGTCTTGCAAAGTGATCGGGAGATACAGAAAGATTGATTTTGGTTGTTGTTGTCACTCGTGTGTAGGCCTATTTGAAATGCAAGTCCCCAGAGCAGCTGATGGCATACAAGAAAAGACAGTTTAGTCACTTTAACTTTAATGTTATACTTTAGCTATTCAAAAATAGACAAAGTCTACTTTTGAAATATTGTGAAACAATTTGGAATAACTTTGATTATTAAAACACAACAACGACAGTCATTTTCTCTTATGGGGTCCCTCGTTGGCACATTGTTCTTTTTCATCTGGAGAGCCGTGGTCAAATACTGTATACATTTGGGGGTCGTTGACATGGAAATGTTTGAGAACCAGCTGCCTCATAAGTGATAGTGTTAAATCAGTAAAAGTAGTATAAGGCCATCAGAAGAATGATGACTTCTACATAGGACAAATAAATACGTAGAGGGGGGAACCGACCACCTGTTTGTAATTATAGTCACCGTGCAAGCGAAACATCTCTGCAACAGCTTTGGAGACAAACATTTTTTCGACGTGTTCCCCCCCCCCCCCCCCCCCCCCTCCCCGGTGCAGCTGGTCTGCAGAAGGCAGACACAGGCAGGCAGAAGCAGTGGTTTCCAAATGTTTTAGCTCAACACCCAAAAGAGAAATTAGACGTTTGCCTGGAAAAACTAACAAACAAGAGCAGATCTACAAGCTCATGATGTGTCATGTTGCGAGCTTGTACATCTGCCATTTTCAATACTGCTTGAACGTTGTTTTTATTTATTTAGGTTATAGAAATTGTTAGATTTTTTTAATTGACCAAATACTTAATTGATGAAAAGTTATGACTTTTTGTTTTGTTTAAACATTTTTAAATATTTTGAAATATTAATAGGCTATATATTTATTGTGGAAATGGAAAAAAGGGGAATATTTACTCGCGACCCATAAAAATTGGTCCGCGACCCAAACATGGGTCGTGCGACCCACTGTTTGGGAAACAGTGTTTCCAGTATATAGCCTACGCAATAACAGACCACCAGAACCGCTGTGTGGAACAGAACAGTACTGGCCTGATGATCAGACCTTCCTGTTTCTCTCCCCGTGTGACTGAGGCACCGTGCATGGCTCAGTGCAAACCAAGCAGAGAGAGATGCTACGTGTTGGCCTCGCCTCAGCTCCCACAGGCAGCCAAGTGTGTTGAGACAAATTGCACTCTTGCTTCGGCCTGACATCTTAGGGCCGCCTGCGTTTTGCCAGCGAGCCCCACGTCGGAGGCGGAGGCCGCGGTGAGGGAGAGAAGGCGAACTGCCCGGGCCGAAGAAGCCTGTCTCGTCTCAGCGTCCACCCCTCGCTCCGGACCCGGGCCGCTTTTCCGGCCAAGCAGGGCTCCTAATTGTGTCTCATGGCGACGTTGGTGGTGGTGCATGGTAGCCCCCTCGGAGGGGGGTGAAGTGTGATGTGAATAAGACCACACACACAAAACACACACACACTACACGCACACACACACAGTAATCCTGTGGCCTGAATAAATGACCACCACGGTTGTAATTAGACATGACTATATGGCATGTGGCTATTGGTGGACAGATCCATGGGACAAGGCCACTGACACAGAGCAGGAGCTAGCAGCATGCAGGGAGACTAAAGGATTAGTCCTGGGCTTGGCTAATACCTCGACGGTTCACCCTTAAGCACAGGCAGATACATTTACAACGTGATTCAACATGATCCAGCAGTCATTTCCAGCATTATGTCAATGCCAATTTACAACGGGTTTGGTTTCGAACCCTAATTCTACCCATATGCAGAGCATGAGATGATAGTTTCCGAGGTTCACAGAACTGACGGTTGTTTTGATGGGCGTATACTAATAATTCTATATTGTCATAGGATTTTCAATTACTATAGTTTTTTTTGTTATTCTTTTTTTTACAATGGCCCATATATTCCTCAGCTATAGTCTGAGAGTACTTCACCCTGGAAGCCAGTGTCCCGTTTTGTGGTGCGGGGTGCTATAAGTAGAGCCAGAAATAGATGGTTTGCAGGTCTCCTCCTCCCGCTGAGCTGTTCCGCTGATGATGTCACCAACGTCTTCCTCACACCTAGCCGAGAGGACGCGCTGCCAGTTCAGGCCAACCGCAGTCTGGCTAGCTTCCTGTCTGACCAAACACACGGAGACGGACGGCAAACACGGATCCTTCCACCTGTTCACATAGCTTGGGTCACCAGGGCCAAAGACCACAGGGAAAATGACTGGGCCCCATAAAGCAATGCATGATGCACGCTGTTCGGGAGCCACTGTTGGAATTGTTGAAGCACAATGATAGAGAGACTGTGGCTACAGAGTAATGATGTATATATATTGTTGCTGTCTGGCAGAAACCTTGACTCTCTTTCTCATATTTCAACTTCTAATGTTTTCCTTTTGTAAACAAAATGTCCTACTTTGTCGTTTAATGGTGTCACACAAAAGTATAGGAAAAATAGCCCAAAACATTTTGAAAAGCAAAGTAGTTAAGAGTGTCTGTGGGTTAAAATATTTAACCAATGAAAAGTATTAACAAGAGGTTGTCACTAAATAACTAGATTGGATCTATTGGAACACGTGTTTATTTTTTCCATTTCCTCCAAAGTAACAGCTTTTTTCCCTAGTGTTCCCATTTTGTTGTTGTAGAACATCTCACAACAGCATACTACGTGTTTTTTAAAGCGTCCAAAAAGGGAATGTAATGAATTAAGTAGAGAGGAGATTGTCGCTCTACCAAATCATGCTCAGACTGGTTATAGCGCTCAAGGCTTTGTAGTCTTTGGCTGAGGCCGAGCATATTTCAGTCTGTCTCCCTCGACGAGCAGTCATCAGATTCTTTAATTGGGGAAGTCCGGCCACCTAGGTGAATTTATCTTATGCGTGTGCATGCGGGCTGTCCGACCATGGTGTTTATGCAAGGGGTAATTGGTGGACAGGTGGAATGGAGGCCTGTTGTTTTGTTTAACCTCCTCCTGTGGTAATCCAGAACCACGCTAACTAGACCTTGCTTAACCCCCCGACTTTACCTCCAATCAACACACGGATATTAGGCACCGCGTAACCTCTGCCTTTGTGTATATGCGAGAGCTGGTTCTCGGCACAAAAAAAAGAAAAAAAGAAAAACCTGTCAAAATATCCCACTCTCGTTTCGGCGTCGGCGACAGCAACAAGACCCCTACAGTAATTTCCAGAAATCTGTCCAAATTGCTTAAGTCTTAAATTATCTATAATTGGGCCCTGCATTAGGTTACTGGGGGTAGCCTCCAATCATGTGGCCGCGGAGAGAAAGGCTCTACTCACTTCCAGCTGGTTAATGATGGCCAAACGGGTGCTTACCAACATCACGGCAATTGCCAAAGGTTACCGTGGATGAATATTAGCCGGGCTGTAAGGTTTGTTTTACTAAATGGCGCGGGCACTTATGTGTGCCGAGTGTTCCTGGACACTCTCAATGACTGTGAATAATATGACCGCTGGTACAATGCAGTCTTGTCCTGGACGTCAGGGTAGAATCTACAGTAGGACAATGACCAGGGTTTGATTTGCTGCAGGGGGGTGGTGGGGGGTTGAGATTTTTATCGTTTCTGGTCAGACTGGATTAAATATTACATATTACTTACATATTACACAGCATGTATTTTGTTTTGGGAAATATATTTTGAAATGATCTTTGTCTTTGATAATATCACAATGTACGTATAGCAATTAAAAATGTATATTCACCAGTAACCACTATTTTGGGCAAATGAGTAAAAAATAAATGCACAAATCGTGAACGTGTGGCATCGCGTCAAGCTAAAGTAGACCGACTATTTACACTAGGTGTGTGTCGCAGAAAAAAAGGCCTAATATAGGGCTTACGTGGGTAAGAAAATCCTATCGTGAAAATTACATTTATCAATGATAGGCCTATATCATCGACCTCAATTGACTGGTGTGCGTCATCTTCTACAGTATTCATAATATCATGCCTCTGTGAGAAGATCCCACCCTCAGATCTTTCAGTGTGTTTTCCATGGACGCCGAGGTGTGTTTCCTCAACAACACTCCCAGCCAGCCTTGCAGCGTCCATAGCTATAGCAGTTAGCCATCACCACGTACGTCACCGTTATCTGTTTTTAGTAGCCTATCTGACTCACCTGTAACCTGAACTCTCTAACGGGCAACGATAGCGCTCCCCTCTGCATGGGGTCGCGTTGCATCAGGGGTCAGCGTGAAAACAGACCCGCTCTTTGTGCTTTGCCAGTGAAGTTTAGGACCCGGGCTAATCAGGAGAGGGAGGGAGGGGAGGTTAGTCGGGGCGAAAGAAAGCGTACACCGCTCCAAATCAGCTCCAGCCAGGCCCCGCCGAATTTATCTCAAACTTATTAACTTTCGGCGAGGGCTCAAATTGAAACCAGCTCCGGCGCTCACGCTCCAGAGGTGCTGAGTGTGAGAAGTGACAGCATGATTTAGGGATGAAACCGTGTGCCGCAGATGCGCGGCTGCGGCGCGGCCCGCTTGGAGAAGGTGGGAGGGGTGGGGAGGGGTGGGAGGGATGGAGGCCAGGCGTTTTCTTCACAGAGGAAAACCTGTAACACTAGAGTGTGATTGTTTGGTTTGTCTCAAACGGGGAGAGAAACCTCAAGCCCTGCACACAGCGGGAATGTGGCCATCAGCCTCAACCGGCAAGCGCGTTCCACCCTACACAGTAAAATCCTCAGGGCTAATTCAACCCTGATCGAGGAGTGTAAATACAGTGTAACCAAATGAACCCGCAGGTTGACTGTGCACTACTCTATTTCAGACTAATCAAACCCACTGGCCAATTAAGGACTTGCTATGAGCGTACATGACACTTTTCCCCCATGTGACACTAATTTAAGCAAATCTAATTAAATCATTCATAAGAGCTGTTGATTTGAGTGTAAATCATTTTAATCACTCACTCAATCACTTTCTCACAAACATTCACAAATGTACCTTATTATCACTGTTTAAATTCTGGAGGTTATATACTGTATTATATAACTATACTTTGTTTAAAATAAGGTCAAAAGAGGTTGTGATCAGTGGTTGGATTTGCTCACTTCTAACGTACTTTAGGAGGAGTTGAGACTTGTTTTATTTGCCCATCATTTATATGATGTCCTGATGGGTACGAGGAAAGCAGAGAGAACTGTATGGGAGTATGCCGTTTCCCGTTCTTTTTTAAGTTCTTATCTAAAGGGGATTTACTCCCAGCCCCACCAACGTAGAGTGTGTGTGTGTGTGTGTGTGTGTGTGTGTGTGTGTGTGTGTGTGTGTGTGTGTGTGTGTGTGTGTGTGTTGATCTTGGTTGTGTGCCGCGCGCTGTGTGCACTGAAAATAGCTAATCTGCAAGGTCACAGCGTGCGGTGCATGCAATGCGCCGTGAGCTTGTAGATTAGCTATTCTAGGTGCACGACACCGTGCGCACCACTAAATATAAATGACTGTCAGCTGGGTTGGCTGTCGTGCGGGTACTTCCCACCGAGGTAGTCTAACCTTTGTCCAACTGCCGTATTATCTTCACATGGGTGTTGGCCTTCAGAGTCTCTCAAACTGCCCACATTCAGTCATCTATTTGGCTACATAGTAACGTAACATAACTTGTTTTTGATTCTCTCACATGAAATCTGTCCAGCCCTGAAGCAGCGGCTGCGACAGGGCAGAGTACCGAGGCCATCTCTGTCCAGCCCTGAAGCAGCGGCTGCGACAGGGCAGAGTACCGAGGCGATCTCTCCGACCCCGATGGTTACAATTTAGACTGAGCGAACGTGTCCTTTTTTTCCCTTCTTTTTCTGCTTCTTCATCTTCATCTTCAAGGCTGTAAAAGGCACATTCTCTAGTAAACTGGCATGTAAAATTCCACTTTATAGGGCCAGGCCGATCATGATTTAACTGTCTCTCACCAGGGCTTCACAAGAGAATCTCAGAACGTATAAAGTGTCAGTGTGTGCTAGCTGTTCCAAGTCTTTCTCTCTCAATGCCTGCTTTACTTTTAACTGATGCACAACAACACAACTAGTCTGCAGATGTCTGCATTGAATATGCCTGTAAATCTTCCCTTGTTTGTACCACTCTATGCCCGCGGTATAGTGAGATAGTGTGCAGCAGAGAGACTGCGCTCTGTGTGTGCACGTGTGTGCATGGCCGTGCGTGTGTGTGTGTGTGTGTGTGTGAGAGCATGCCTGCGTCCCTCCCACTCTTCCTGGGCTTTGTTAGGCCAGGTGTGTCTATTCTCAGTGCTAGTGCCCGGGGAGCCGTGAGAACGCGATCGCAGGTCCTTCTCTGCCTCCTCTATCTGATTTATTCCGGCCTCTCTGGCATTTTAGCAAACAAAAGTGCCGCTCAATATTGATCTGGATCTTCCCCCTCCACCCCTCCCTCCCCATTCATTCATTCATTCATTCATTCCCCCGCACTCCGCTCTCTCTTTGTTTCCCTGCAGGTCCAGGGTGCGTGGCTGCTTTAAATCAGACCCTCCTGACGTTTACTTAATGTCTAATTAGCCATGGGTGGGCATGTGCTCTTTGATTATAGGAAGTGCCTGGGGGGGTGGGGCTCGAAAGACGGCCACATTTTGACAAAACACCCTCCTGCCGCCCCCCCCTCCCGACTGATCAATCATTGGCTGACACCTTGTTTTGTCCCCTAATTTCAGAGTCCAATAGGCTTAAAGGACATGTTGGTCCCCTTGCCTTGGTCACTTCATTTGGGGAGCTCAAATTATGTCATTTCCTGTGTCACTTCCTGCCACTTTTCCTGGCCCACGATGCACGTCTGCTGTAGATCTGTGTAGATTGACACACTGAGAGGGTGTACTGTTGTCAACTGTTATCAGTGTGGGAAGAGGGGGGGGGGACACACCCTAAGGTCAGCTCAGGGGAAGCTCATGGAGGAAGATATACAGTCAGTGGTGGTGGACAGTAACAAAGTACATTTACTTGAGTAATGAGTATTTTTGCCGTTGTCGGGGCAGAAATCCATTCTAACCCAGTGGTTTTCAACCTTTTTCACATCAAGGCCCATTGTTTATTCGGCATTTGAGCCACAGACGGACCACCATTTAGATTTAGCCTCTCACCAGACTCAAACTTAAAAGAATTGTTTGTCATCGTTGGATGAGATGTTGTATTGGTGTAGTACCATAGGCAAACGTTGATCAAAAATAACATTCTACATTCTCTAATTGTCTAGACTTCTTGTAAATTAAGTAATGCAGCTCTTGAGAGCGTAACATGAAACCAAATGGACCCGTTTGACTCCAGTACATTATCTAGGAAGGGAAAGAGTGTATATTATGAATGAACTACTTATGAAGTCATGAGTCCTATTTCAAACATGGAATAGCTGATCTGCAAGCTCACCGTGAGCTTGTAGATCATCTATATTCTATACATTGACTCAAGTTACTGGGATTGAGTAAACTTTCCACCACTGTATACAGTAAACATACTGTACAATATGCTTGAGGAGAAATAGTCTTATCTACAGTTTTTTTCCCCTGATATGAAAACACATCCTCTTTTATATAACAGGATGTTATGGATTGTGTTTTTCGCCTAGAGCTGTGATATTATAAACATAAAAGAGCCCCCTTGGCCCTGAACATCCCCCCATGCCAAACACTCTCCAGATGGCCGGAAGGTTGACTGTATTTCAACCTGTTAATTGTGTCATAATCTCTCAAGAATCTATCAGCACCACCACTGCCTTGTACAGTGTCACTGTTAATAGGAGTAAACAGAGAAGCACCCGTTTTAGACCGCAGCGGAGGGCCGCCGTCTCTAGCGAACTTGAGCCAGGGGAGACACTATACCGAGCGTGCTAAAGTGCGCAAGTTTCCGTGTCGAACGTTGCAAAGTTCGCTTAGCCTGCAACTCAGCCCCGTTCCAATGGCGACCCGATAGGCACAGAATAGTAAGTCATGTTCTGCGAGTGCGTTTGCCCCGACTGCCACTCAAAGTGGCTACTGGCCTTGCACAAGTGCACTGGCCAATCACAGCGCATCCTTACTCAAAGTCAAACGCGAAGGCCATTCGGCACTCGCTGCCCAGATCGATTGTCATAACTAGAGGCTGAGCGCTACTGAGGGGGTCACGATTTTGGATAGTCCTAGGACACCAATTACAGTACCAATGTTTTGACAGATAGTGTACAAAATAAATAAATAATACAATTAAAGAAGTGCAAAAATCATGAAATTATTTGGAAAATCAATTGGGGGGGTTGAGAACCACTGCCTTAAGCCCTATTCAAAGAATTGTGGAAATCATGATAATAATGACATGCTGAAGTGGTTGAAAAATCGGGACACATCGGCAGCATAATTGGTGACGCCGATGTAATTAGAAAAGTCAAATCATGATCATAAACCCCCCTATCCCCCACCACGGCACCCCCACCTCTCCCCCATGAAGATGATGGCGGTGAGGAGATGTGCCAGCAGGCCACAGCCTGGACTTAGGGAGGACATGTGAGAATGGCACTGTGATGACATACTGGCGGAAGGGATTAGAGACCGTCTCACGCTGGAGAGGTGATGAAGTGTTCAAAACAACCATACCGTCGCCTGTCGGCCCCAAACCTCCTATCTCTGGATTCAAACTTTTTGTGTTTTTTCGTAAATGAACACCCTGCCTACGTGATCATACTACAGTGTCACGCAAAACGAAAGCCTCAAATGTATAGCAGATCTGTAAGCTCTTAACGTGGTGCAAAGCAACACGTTTCAAGTTTTCTGATCTGCGACTTTTGAGGCTTTTTATTTCGTTTTCATTGGTTTCTTCTTGGTTATGATATAGTTTGCTGGAAATCATCTTTTTTATTTTTTTTATTCTCGCAATTTTTGTAACCCACTTTTTTCACCCATGCCAGTGTTATTCCACACGTTATTCCAACCAGTTCCTTTCCCCTCCATCAGGCGCCCCGGCTGGCGAGGGGGAGGCAGGGGGAGGCTCTCGGCTGATACCGACAATAAGCCACTGAGAGAGAGAGAGAGAGAGAGAGAGAGAGAGAGAGAGAGAGAGACAGAGAGACAGACAGACAGACAGACAGACAGACAGACAGAGTGTTTAATTTTGTTTTTTAGCCCTACAGCAACATATAGCAACTTTATTTTGGTAATTCGACTCGGAAAATGCTGAATGTTCATTTTAACTCCCAGCGTTGAATGAAAAGCTGCAGGATTTCACCGAGTGGAATAATAATTCTGGCACATCTTAACTTTGCTCATCTGTCATCTCACCTGCTAGGCTACAGCTTTTCTCCTGACATCACCCTGCTCTCACTGACAGAGTAATATCCCTCATTACAGCCCTCATTAAAAGCACGGGTCAGAGATCAGTGTGCTGTCATTATGGCTAATTGTTGACTTGTGATCATCCTCTCTCTTCACCAGAGAGGGGGGAAAAAGAACAAAACAAGACAAAACTAATCAAAAGTTCTATCTCTAGTACAATGATTCTCATTTATATATACTTTTTTAATTTCCAGGACCTCCATTTTGATAGAGACATAGAGACACAACTAGATAAATTGCCCCTCGGGGCACAGGTCTCCACCAGGGCATGTCAGGTTGTGGCCTCCTGGTGGCGCTATAATAGGCCAATGTGAAAAGGGTGGGATATATTCCTCAGCCTAGTAGGAAAGTCTGTGAAAGATTTCACGTAAATTGCACGGTGCGTTCATGATTTGAGGCCATTTGTTCCAAAAAAATATTTTGCAAAAATCCACCTGTTGTTGGCGCTATAACAGGCCAATGTGAAAAGGGTGGGATATATTCATCAGCCTAGTAGGAAAGTCTGTGAAAGATGTCACGCAGTTTTCATGATTTGAGGCTTTTTGTTCAAAATGGGCCAATCCTGCCAACTTTGAAAGCCAATGTTAGCCAATTAGGATGGAATATGAAATATCGGACAGATCCGGCTTGAACACATGACTATAGAGATAGTGTGTAACGATTTGCGGGATTTTTGGACAGAATATGGAGAAGTAATATCAAAAAAATTGTTTTTCAAAAGTCGGCCTCCTGGTGGCGCTATAACAGGCCGTTCTGGAAAATTTGGGGCAGAGGTTCATCGTTGGCATCCAGGGAGTGTGTGTGCAAAATTTGGCATCGACCAGGGTTAACGGTGCCGGAGATTAGCTGTACACAGACGGACGGACGGACACAGTCACACACGGACACAGTCGCAAAACATACTCTCTCCCCATGCCTTCGGTATGGTGGAGACAACAATGTTTAAATCTGTGGGACCCCGGCCAAAAAGTGTGTGTGTGTGTGTGTGTGTGTGTGTGTGTGTGTGTGTGTGTGTGTGTGTGTGTGTGTGTGTGTGTGTGTGTGTGTGTGTGTCGCACCCTCAGCTGTTGTTGTACTGTATGATAAAGGGGATAGTGTGATGTCACTATATCACTGTTTTTTCCATTGGCACGTTAGAGGTCAAGGTTTCAGCCTCCAGGAAGAAACCCTAAATACAAAAGGAAGACATTATTGCACATAACAACCACACCAAGGGTTCTAATGAAGTACTGTCACCTCATAAACACATGAAAAACTGGAAAAAATACAAAAATCACGGCACTCCTTCTTTAAAACACAGAGAGAAAAGTTTTTGCCCGACGACAGCGACAACATGATGGTTGCTCTTGTCCTTCTCGTCCAGCCCAAAGAGAGGCGAAGGCCACGACTAAAAGCATAGTGACGTCACCGCTGTGAGCCGTGCATGGAGGACACCTCGGCGAGCGCTCAGCTGTCCCCATGTGTGTGTGTCACCTTTTCACTGCTGCCCTCCTTGGCAGGTCGCTCTTTTAAAGCAACCCCCCCCCCATCCCCTTTGAAAAGAGAGTAGCCCACTTCAGTGGCCCTCTCTCTTCTGCTGTGGGCCGTGCAGTCTGAGAAGGAAACTGAATATAAATCCCCAACAATGGCGGAAGGGCGCGGGGGGAATAGGGGCCGAAACGGCCATTTAGCAGGTGCACCTCGGTGGCCCTCGGTGCAGTTCCCACAGATATCACCCAGACTGGTCACCTGCCCTAGAGAGTAGCCCCTGAATCGCCGTCCGAGATCAGGTAGCGATCAATTAATGGGGGAGAACAAGGCATATCCACTGGGGGGAGGGGGATGTCCTGTGTCCCCCACCCCTCCCTGTAGCTTTGACTCATACAAGTGCCCATTTGCAACCCTATCTGTGTCGGGCCGCTCCGTGTCAATGTGTGCGTGGGGGACGGGACGGGGGGGCTTAGCGGGGAGGTGGGACAGGACGGAGATGTTATCGGGGTGACTGTGAGAACCGGCGCTGGCATTTTCATTGGGCCCAGAACCTTTTGTTTTGAGGCGAGTGAGCGAGCGAGCAAGCGGGGGGCCGAGTGCCATTGGCTGTGATGACGATGAGGTCACCTGGTTGCAAAGCGGCAGGGGGTCCTGTCCCGTCCTGTTCAAGCAGAGGCAGAGTGGTGATGAGAACTGGGGTGGGGTGGGGTTAGGTGGGGTGGGGTGGTGTGGGGTTAGGTGGGGTGGGGTTAGCGATAGAATCAGATCGGCAGTGAGAATCATTTCACCACTGGGCTGGGGGGGCAGCACCACACAGAGAATCAGCTTTCTTTTTTTTGTTTACATCACTGCTTTACAGGAGTAAAGAATTAAGCTCCATCACATTTATAGAATTCCGTGAGAAGAGAGGATTAGAGGTAGACAAAGTGAGAGATAGAAAAGGTTAAAAGATATTATAGATAGTATATATAATATATATATGTATGTGATATCAGGTATATATCGTTGCTGTCGGGCAGAAACCTCTTATCTCCATAACCTTTGTGTTCTTCCGCAAATTAACGCCCTACCAGTATCAAAAAGTACTTTAACTATTCTTATATTTGAATCCTGAAAAGTAACAGGTTTGGACGTATGAGGTTTCCACCCGACAGAGACGAGATACATGAATGATGTTTAGAAAAAGCATTAGAGAGACACACGCACAATGTCATATCATGCATTATGCATGCATGATATTGATCAAGGGAACATCCTGACGCAGGAACGTGCATACTGACAAACACAAGCGATGCATCAAGATGTGCAGGTCAGCATGGAGCTCTCAGCTCGTAATGAGTGCCTAGAAAGTCAAATTAATCTCTGATCTTTGAACGTGTTACATAACAAGTTATCCAGGAAACGCTTGCCAATGCCTCCTCGGCTGGTATTTGACATTCCTCTCCTATCAGTTCAAAAGAAAAACATGTTTGCTTATGGGTGACTGCTGGTGATATGCTGGCCTTGATTATTGAGCGTAACTCCGCTAATTGCATTCTTGTCCAAAGGCAAACATAACCTAATCCCCATACCTGATAAAATAAAAAGCCACAAATGGAAAATCAGGTTAGGAGAATTGTCTATGCCGTCCTTTTACACATATGGAAGACCACATTCTAGCAATTGTAAGAAGTCAGTGCTTCTCAACCAGCAGTTCCAGGTTGTCCCCATGGAGAGTTGGTAACCAAATGGACCCTTAGATCTACTCTGTAAGGGTACATTTGGTTTAATTTTACGCTCTCAGCTCTGAAGAGTTAAATTATTGTTAAACATCTGCATTACTGAATTTACAAGAAGTCTACACAATTACTTTTTTATCAAAGTATCTCTCCTATGGTACCACTTAAATACAGCATGGAATTGTGGATAAGTGTTATCCAACGATAACAAAATATGAAGTTTGGGGTCTGAGAGGCTAAATCTCATCAAATGGTGGTCCGTACCGTACGTCAGGGGTTCTCAACGTTTTTGGCCAGGGACCCCCGGAAATGCAGATCTACAAGCTCATAGCGCGCCACTGAGTGGCGCGCTACGAGCTTGTAGGTCTGCTATTTTTGAAAAATCGTGAAAATATTTTTTTTGAAAATAATTTGGGGACCCCCTAAAATAATTTGGCGACCCCCCGAGGGGTCGCGACCCACGGGTTGAGAACCCCTGCCGTACGTGGCCGAATAAATAATGGACCTTGATATGAAAAAGGTTGAAAAGCACTGTAATGAGTTGCTATGTGTCGTATCCCCATAAACACACAGGCAACTTGACTATTATGTTTTCAACAGGAATGTGTTCTTTCCCCTCTGCCAAGCTAAGTTTTAGGAAGGTCTACTTTCCGTGCGGCTTTTTTGCGGAGTCCCGACTCCCGACTTCACTGACAAGTGTGTGGGTCCACATTGTGGGATATATACAGTATTTTTTTATACGGTGGGGAATGTGGTAAAAGGGCATTCATGGTGTGCCCCCCCCCCCAGTCAACGTACAGCCACCTCCTAAAGCCCCAGCAGCAAACATAGCTGTAAGTCATAAACAGACTTATATAACATCACACCCCAGAATATCACTGGAACAACTTCTCCCTTCAGGCCAAAAACCAAGCCAGCCTCATTAATTCAATGATTGATGGATATACTGTTCTCCAAAGTGTAACTTTTTTCAGCTTGGGGGGTAGAATTGCATCGATTCGAAGAGAAAAAAAAAACCCATATAGGAAAATATGAGGAGTTTACATACACAACACGTGTCCTGTATAAAACGCTAGATAGAAATGGTGTCAGTGCCGGGAAAGGCGCGCTGTTTGCAGCCACGTTTTTGTGGCATTGTGGAATTCCGCAATAAGAGCCGCTTAATGTGTTGAGCTGAAGCTGAAGAATCCTTTTCCCCCCATGATTTGAATCCACCTTTCCCCGCTTTCCACTCAGCTGATTAAAAGAATCCTGTTCTTTGGGGAGCTTTGTGTTCTCACCACCACCACCATCGACGGGCTGTGGAGTGACGGACGACTAACCTGCTATTACAGTGACCAGACAAGCCCAACAAACTAGCCTGTAATCACCACCGCGATCCGAAGAGAGAGCACAGAGAGAGGCCCTGTGTCTCACTGCTGCCCAGCCACCCTGCAAGACCAAAGGGCAGTGAGTGTTGTGGAAAGTAACTAAGTACATTTACTTAAGTACAGCTTCTGAGGTACTTTCACTTTACTCGAGTATTTCCATTGCCGGAACGCTAGCCTCAAAACACAGTTTTACTGAGATTACGTTCAGGAATAAGGTTAGGTTTAGGCATAGTTTTACTGAGGTTACGTTTAGGAATATGTCTGTTCCGACGTCTCCAGATTTGACCCGGGGTCGGTGTGATTTGGGGCAAGTGCTATTTATATTTTTCCATGCTTTATATTTTATCTATAAATTACACTATAAATATTGTACCTATTTACTCCACTACAATGATTTGACATCTTTAGTTAGTTGCTTTGCAGGTTATGATTATTACTATTTTCTTTCTATAATTGTTTATCCCACGATTTTGCAACCAATTTTTTCACCCAGTGTCAATTATCTAATGTAATCCTGGGCGCTACACTTCCTCTGCCAACCTGGGGGGGCAGCGGACTGACCTCATGCTTCCTTCTATGCATGAGGAGTCCAAGCTGCTTCTTTTCACATGACAGGGGAGAGTTTCCCCAGCCGGACGTAGCGCGTGGAAGGAACACGTTATTCCGACCATGCATCAGGCTGGCCAGGGGGGGGTAGTTTAGAGACCAGGATTATTGCAAGTTTTTTGTGAGGGTACCTACCCTAGGGGACACGGGGAGAACATGCAAGCAGGTTATGATTATTAATACAGAACACAAATCATTTAAGCCCTATTTTATACATAAGACTATTAGAAAATAGCCGATTTACAACATGTTGTGAGCTGGTATCTGCTATTGTCCAACTGTAAGTATATTTTGCCTTTGCACTTTTAACTCAGGGGACATTTTGAATACAGCTAGGCCTTTCACTTAGTGTGGTATTGGTATTATAGCCTATTTACTTTTAAGTCAGAAAGATTTGAGCACTTCTTCCATCACTGCTCCACAGCCACCCTGCCAGACCAAAAGAGGAACGCTGAAGGTATAGCCCTGCATCTGTAAACAAGGCCCTCCCTCTGCCTTCCTGGCTGTGTGTGTGTGTGTGTGTGTGTGTGTGTGTGTGTGTGTGTGTGTGTGTGCGTGCGTGCGTGCGTGCGTGCGTGCGTGCGTGCGTGCGTGCGTGCGTGCGTGCGTGCGTGCGTGCGTGCGTGCGTGCGTGCGTGCCAGGGTTGTTATGACAACAGGGCAGATACACTGCCAAGCCACCTGTGACACTGACCCCCTCAACGCGACCTTTTCACCTTGGGGTCACTTCCATTCCTCTTCCATGTTGAACCCAGAACACACAAGATCATGCTTCTGCAAATATGCATATTAAAACTGAATTCAAACACAATGCAAGAGCCAGGATGTTTTCTTTTTGTTTGTTTGTTTTTTACGTATAAAAACAGGGATTATAAAAGCTGCATTAAAGGCAGGATGAACCCATTGATTGATTCAGTCAATGTTTTTGTTTCATAATTCTGTCTATGTAAAAAGCATATTTAGGTGCCTGTTTTCCTTAGGGGGAAGCAAACCTGATTTTGCAGTTCATTTAAATTTATAAGCGTGCTGCTAAATGGAATACATATATATATATGTACATTTTTTGGAAAGGGCCAGTTTTATGGCAACAAAAACAGAATCTGTGGTCTCGACAGTGCAGGTTTGATGCTAACGCCTGTGGAACCTTTTATGCAGCCTGGCGTCCCGGAGACTTAAAAAAATATTTTGCTTTCCACCCTTTTTTGAGCCTTTTAGTCCTCCTCGCTAAAGGAAAAGTGCTAGGTCCAAAAAAAAAACCACACAGAAGAACGAAAAATCCACAGGGTCAAATGTCCTGAGCGGGCCGTTTGCCAGGTCTGTTACACACGCACGCACGCGCACGCACGCACGCACGCACGCACGCACGCACGCACAAAGACAGACACACACACACAGGTAGTATTTGTATTACTATACTTCCGAGGACATCAACATTTTAGGACACAATTGACACAAAATCGCCAAACAAGCTGAACAAGCGTCCAGCCGGTGCGCCCAGACGTGACATCACATTTCACATTTCATGTCAGTTCACATTTCAGTGTGAACTGACAATAAAGTAGACTATAGGCTATCATATCACATCGCAGCAAAACTAAGTATAAAATGGGAAAACTTGTATACCGGCTCCAACAACCCCTAAAACTAAACTCTCAATATGTAATCCTATAACCCTAACATCAGCCTGAATCCTTTCCTAGTTGTAAACCAACCTCCCTCACATAATCATATATTTAACACCAACACATGCATCTATCTAGTGAGGAGGACCAGGAAAATGTCTTTTTCTGAAATTCTACTATACTTGTGGGGACATTAGGGCTCCAAAGTAATAGTCTCTCACACACACACACACACACACACACACACACACACACACACACACACACACACACACACACACACACACACACACACACACACACACACACACACACACACACACACACACACACACACACACACACACACACACACACACACACACACACACACACACACACACACACACACACTACACAACACACACACGCTACACAACACACACACAGACATGGCTCCGGTCTCCCAATCCTTGCAGAAACATATGAAAACAGAAACAAATCCCAGCACGAGGGGGCTAGCACCAGTCGTCCATGAAGAATATAAGAGGGCCGTTTTAGAGAGCACCAAAAAGCCCTCCAGATCGCCCAGGAAGATTAGCCCCTGCGTATATATGCGCTGCTTTGCACTGGAAACCTCGTGTAAATCTCCCGTCTAATTGGTGAGGGAATTTGATTTGACTTGCGCACCGTCGGGGGGCCGGCTCTCATTATTGCTGCCCTGGACCCTAATGCATAAACACAGGTCTCAGCAGGTCCCCAGCTAAGTGGCACCAATGATCAGATAGGAGCCGTGTGTACGCGTGCACCACGGCTCCATGTACGTCCACCGTGCACGGCCACTCACACCAATGATCAGATAGGAGCCGTGTGTACGCGTGCACCACGGCTCCATGTACGTCCACCGTGCACGGCCACTCGCACCAATGATCAGATAGGAGCTGTGTGTACGCGTGCACCACGGCTCCATGTACGTCCACCGTGCACGGCCACTCACACCAATGATCAGATAGGAGCCGTGTGTATGCGTGCACCACGGCTCCATGTACGTCCACCGTGCACGGCCACTCACACCAATGATCAGATAGGAGCCGTGTGTGCGCGTGCACCACGGCTCCATGTACGTCCACCGTGCACGGCCACTCACACCAATGATCAGATAGGAGCCGTGTGTGCGCGTGCACCACGGCTCCATGTACGTCCACCGTGCACGGCCACTCACACCAATGATCAGATAGGAGCCGTGTGTGCGCGTGCACCACAGCTCCATGTACGTCCACCGTGCACGGCCACTCACAGAAGCTAATTGTTTCGTCGCTGTCAGGGCAGGAACCTCTTATCTCCCGTGTTTTAACTTTTTGTGTTTTTTTTCCCGTAAATTAGCGTCAACTACTTGATTTTATACTACATTGTCGCACGCACAAAAAGTGTCAAAATGAATAGCAGATCTGCACGCTAGTAAATGTGGCGTGAAGCGGCACGTTTTGAGCTTGTGGATCTGCAATTTCTTTTTTACATACGTATTGAATTTGAATCCTGAAAAGTAACAGTTTTTGGACATATAAGGATGAGGTTTTCACCCGACAGAGACGTGTTCTAAACTTCATTGAGCAGCTCTCATAGCTGTCGGGTGGAAACCTTGCATGTCCGTAATAAAAAAAAAACATAGGTTATTGATTTAAGCATTTTTGTAATAATTATTTCTCATGAGTGAAAGTGAAAGTGATTAAGTGTGTCTGTTTTTTTTTGTAAATATTTACCGTATGAAAAGTATTAACAAAAGCTTGAGACCCCTAACTAGTTTGGATCCATTGGAATTAATGTTCTTTTCTCTCTTTTTTTCCCTGAAAAAGTAACCGTTTTGGACTTACAAGGTTTTCCAATCCGCGACAGTGATGATGTTATGGTATAGATGTGTGTGTGTGTGCGTGCGTGCGTGCGTGCGTGCGTGCGTGCGTGCGTGCGTGCGTGCGTGCGTGCGTGCGTGCGTGCGTGCGTGCGTGCGTGCGTGCGTGCGTGCGGCTGTGCGCGCCCACGTTTCTGGTAGTGCCATGAACTCAATCTGTCAACTTAGACAGACCGCTCGGTGTGGTAAATGGGGCTTTTCTGTTTGCTCGCCTTGTTCCAAAGAAACTACTGTATGAAAGCGTGGTGGCCTGCTGCTGCTGACTGTGTTACATACATACTGTACAGTTGGGTGCCACCGATATTGTCCCTTATCATTTGACCCATTTAGGCCTGACCTCAAAATTTAAAAAAATCCTTCTAAATCCTCCAGTTTTCTGAAATAAATATTTTCACGATTTTTCAAAAATAGCAGACCTACAAGCTCGTAGCGCGCCACTCGGTGGCGCGCTATGAGCTTGTAGATCTGCTATTTTTCAATAGCTAAATTATAACAATGTTTAAAACACCAAAAGGGGTTCCCGCCCAAAATGGGTTAACTGTCCTTTTGCGCAGATCACGCAAACCTCAGCAAAAAGAAAAGGACAATATCGATGGCCTCCAACTGTACATACTGTATGTTACAGTGCTGCATGCAGCACACCGTAAAGATCCTCAGCGTTCATTTAACTCTGAACATGGACTGTCTCTGACACACACGTTTAAAACTGTCAAACACGGTTGAGTTTAACGGCTCTGGCCACAGCGGAGGCGTCAGTCAGGTGGACACGTCAGAAAAGCTGCTGACGCGTGCGTCCCTTCGGAGCGCACGTCTATTTTGGTGCGTGGACGCGTGGCACTGAGTAGACCACCAACACACACTGTGCGGAGGAGGCTACTGCAATGGTCCTCAAACCTCCAAATTGATATTATGTATTTGGCCGGGGCGGCCCGGGCCCATTGGCCGGACAATCACGTGCAAAAGTAGGAGTTCAAGTTCAAGAGCTCTTTGCTGTTGGTAGATGTGCAGGCGGAACAGAGAGGCAGATTGAATACTTTCTTAGTCAGAAATGTAGCACAAGGTGCATACAGTCAAACATTTAGACTGAAAGGATAACAGAAAGAGAACAGAGTGAATAGAATGACATTGTACACTACATAATGTAACAGGCAATAGTGCGTGTGTGTGTGTGTGTGCGTGCGTGCGTGCGTGCGTGCGTGCGTGCGTGCGTGCGTGCGTGCGTGCGTGCGTGCGTGCGTGCGTGCGTGCGTTCATATTCCTTCAATGTGAACAAGTGGCCACCTTGATGCTGGTCAATGACGCATTCAGTGTGTCAGGGGCCAGGGCCTTGAGAGTGTAACACATGTAACCAAATGGACCCATACGGGTTAATTTGGTTACATTTCGTATACCCTCTCAGAGTTACAAAGGGATACTGATACTGTGTTGTTTTATTTGCATCGGTTGAGACAATAAAAAATAAAAGACTATCAGAG
>NC_136795.1:29545745-29553245 GCF_951216825.1 Electrona antarctica | reverse complement strand
ACTTATCGTGTGTATTTTGAAGTCATTTTACTGAGAGGATTGCACGTTATGTAAGGCAGTGGTTCACAAAGTGGGATCCAGGGAGGACCCTCGTCCCTCTGGGTTCTATGAACGGGTTCCAAATGGACCCGTAACTGAGTTATCGGGTCCTCGGAAAAAACATCTAAAGTTTGAGAACAACTGGGAAAGCATCACAGTGTGTCACTGTGTGTCACAGTGTGTCACTGTGCCTTTTGCTTTGGCAATGTAAACGTATGTTTTCTCATGCCAATAAAGCCCTTTGAATTGAATTGTGTGCCGTGCTATGAGCTTTTAGATCTGCTATTCTTTCAAAAAAGTGTGAAAACTTGTGCAAATCTTTGAGTATATACATTGTTAATTCTCAAATCATTGCTTCGGGGGGGTCCCTGGAACAACATATTTTGAGATGGGCAAAATATATAATTGTAATAATAATAGTAATAATGAATTGCATTTTTATAGCGCTTTTCCAAGTGCTCAAAGCGCTTTACAATGGTTCATTCATTCATACATTGGGAGGTGAAGCGGCGAACAGTCGACGCCAGCGTCCTCACATTCACACACCAATGGTGGCAAGCTCACACCGACCGACTCATTGGAGGCAGTGTAGGGTTCAGTGTCTTGCCCAAGGACACTTCGACATGTAGACAGGAGGAGCATTGGACCATTGGACGACCTGCTCTACCTCCTGAGCCACAGCCGCCGCCGCCCCCCCCGTGTGGGTGTGTGGGTCATTAAAAAGTTTGAGCACCACTGATACAGCAACATAGGTTTAAAAACAAAAAACATTGTAGAATCGGCCTCAGCTCTTATGGGGTTAAGGCGATATTTTTATGGATAAGACCCACACACGCACGCACACACGCACACGCACACACACACACACACACACACACACACACACACACACACACACACACACACACACACACACACACACACAAAAAGAAGCCATGACTCCCTCAGCAATTAGCATTTATGTGGCTACAACCTGGAGCATTACAACATGCAGTTTATTTTCACAGAGTAAACAAACAGCATGCTGCTGCTGGTCTGTATATGTATGAGTGAGCGTGATTAAATCAGTAGCTGAACGGTGGGTGGCACGGCCTATCTTTCATCACCGGCCAATATTTCACGTCTGCTCCTAGATTTGGCCTCAGATGAGGTGGCGTGACAGGAGCAGGTCTGTCCACTCATGGAAGAAGTACTCGCATGTTTCACTTAAGTAAAAGTATACTGCAATGTGGAAATACTCTGTTTCACGTAAAGGTATATGGTATTCGAAATGTACTTGCGTAAAAGTGTTGGCATCAAAATATGCTTTACTAGAGACATTTTGAAGCTGATGACTTTCACTCGTCTGTATTTTAAAATATAAATATTGTACTTTGGATTCCACTACATTGTAGGGAAACTTCCACAAAATATATCATGAAGGGACCACTTGAGCCCTAGCGGCCAGCCGCTAGGGCTGTGAAATGGACTATTGTCTTTTTAGCTTTTAGTTTTAGTTATTTATGGGTCTGTGAAATATCAAAGGATTATTATCCCCCAGTGGCACCGTTATAATTCTTTTTCATGCTTATTCATAATATATTTTTCTTTCTCTAATATTGCTAAAGTAAAAAATACTGATTATGCTGAATGTCCTATATTTCACAAGTTACCATAATGTATAAAATGTATTAAAAAAAATCTTGGCTGCTCTACGAGCTTGTAGATCGGCTATTTTCAAATCGCCAAATATATAGGTCTGAATTAAGTGGTTTTGTAATAATAATCTTAATCTGCAAAGTAACTAGTTTTCAAATAATTATAGTGGAGTAAAAGTACAACATTTGGCTCTGAGACATAATAGTGGGGTAGAAGTAAAAGTATTGAAAATTGGAAATACTGAAGAAAGTAAAATACAGTACTTGAGTAAATGTACCATGCAGTGGGAGCATGTCTGTGGAGAGGTGGATGGAGGGCTAACCCCCTGGAAGCACAGCTAGGTCCACGTACGGCCACATCAAGACGGTCAGGAGCTGCCTGCTCCTGACCGTCTGAATGCCTTCAGTGAATAAGACCCTTTGAGTAGAATAAAGTTACGGTGGTTGCTACGGACGAAAATGCCGGGAAAAAAAACTAAAGATATAAAGAGCGATGTGCTTTTGGAAACCAATGCGGTTCGCGAGGCACATTGCTGCTATTTATTCACTGATGTTGGCTGTATGTAGAGAAACGTTTCTAATCCATGAGAAACAAACGAATGTACCCATTTTTGGACTAAATTGTTTAATTTAAAATGCTGCATTGCCTTTTATAGTATGATGATATCCGGTGTATATATGTATTTTTTTTTAGATGTGTTTTTGTTTTTCCTGCCTTTATTGATAGTTTCAAGTGAAGCTTGACAGGAAAGAGGGAGAGGGAGAAGGGGAAAGACATGCAGCAAAGGTCATCATGAACGGGACTCGAACACGTGCCACGCTGTCAGGCCAGAGCCTATATGTGGCATGCGCCTGGACCACTAGGCCACCGGGCGCCCCGATATCTGGTACGCATAGAACAGTGGTTCTCAAAGTAGGGTCTGGGGATCCCCATGGATCCTTGAGCGGGTTCTCCAGCTAAAAGCTAATATAGGATCACAATCTGATTAAGCACTTTACCCCAATTATAGTGTACAATGTGACCCGTTGTGGGCTTGTAGATCTGCTCGTGACCGAATACATAATCGTCTCTGTCGGGTGGAAACCTCACAATTATGTCCAAAACTGTTACGTTTCAGGATTCAGGCTTCAATAGCGGATTCAATAGCAGATCGACAAGCTTGACACTTGTTGAGATTGTGGATGTGCTCATTTTGATACTTTGGTGTAACGCTGTAGTATGATCAAGTAGGACGTTAATGGCAAAACAAAACAATTTTGTTCCTACCCGACAGTGACAATATTAATTTGGGGGTCAACATGAAAAGTTGAAAATGTTTGAGAATAGAACACTATATAAATAATACTAACAGAATTCTGGAATAGAACACTAAAGAATATGATACTAGAATAAAATACTAAATTGTCTGTTTACGTTGACTTCATAATGATGTCCATGCTTCCAGAGCACCCCCCCCCCCCCCCCCTTCCCCCTCCTCCCCAGCAGGACAACAACGGCTCAGGGCTCTTAGCTAAGCAGCGATACCGTCTCATCCCCGTATAAGACCCGATGAAGGAGTCTCACTCCCCAAATCCTATTAAAGCCAGGCTGGGCTGAGATTACCCAGATGATCATTTCAAGGACTGGTGGGGGTGGGGGGTCCGGGCGGGGGTCCACTCCGGAGCCCCTGGAACCCCCCCCCAGACGGTTAACAGGGGTGTCTGTTTAACGGTTAACATATTTAGCTCCAGTTGCTCCTGACTGTGCAAGGAGCCCGCCCGCCGGGTCGTCCCGTCTGCTGCATGGGAAGAGTGTATACCTCCAGGCTATGGGGGGGGGGGCCTCAGGGTTATGATCCCATTCACCAGGGCCACGGACCCCCACTGACCTCAGCTTAACTGGCTCTAATGACTCGGCTGTAGAAAGGATGGACCGCCCCGACCCAATACGCACTAGGCCATCAAAACCTGCTGCCATGACTTAAAGGTTTCCTGTAAACATCCACTTTTATTTCCACATTTATTGCCTAAATGAATGTCTTATACTTCATGGTAAGAGACTGTCACACAGACGCAGTGAAAATAACTACATAACTACAATATACATTAGCTCCATTGGAACACAGGATATTTTTATCCAGTAACGCTTTTGGACCTCGTCTCTGTGGGGAAATCCTCATATGTCCAAAACTGTTACTTTTCAGCCTTCAAAAGTAGATCGACAAGCTCAAAACGCACCGCGTTGGCTTGTTTCAAGCTTGTAGATCTGCTACTTTTGATGCTTTTGTGTTACGCTGTAGTATTATCAAGTACGGCGTTGGTTTATTGTACGAAAAGAAATACAAAAAATTAAACTTGGAGATAAGAGGTTTCTGCCCCACAGTGTCGATATATAGAGTATGATTTGTATGGTGCAGCATGTATTTTAGACCCTTCAGAAAAAAGCGGGCAAAAAGCCTTGATTATGCAGCCTGAAGTCATTGATTTTGCGATGAAATATGCAGGTTTTATTCCGAGAAGTTGTGAAATATGCGGAAATTTGTGAAATATATGAAATACGCGAAAAGTTGCAAAATATGCAGGGATTTATGTGATTAAATGCGATGAAATATGTGGGAAGTTTCAAAATATGTGGGAAGTTTGCACGATTATGCAGAAAATAATTGCCCCTGCATAGCTGCGCCATTTGGCTGATTATGCGGTAAATGATGCGATTTTTCTTTGCTCTATAGTATATGTTTTGAGGATGAGCTACAGTCATCAGATCCCATCATTAGGAGTTGACCTCGCTGACCCCCACGCTCCGGGACACCGAGCCTGTAACCAAGGTAACCAATGCAATGGTGAGAACCCGGGTGTAGGGAGGGGGGGTGGGGGTCCACTCTTAAAGAGCAGGGGGGCTTCTGGTGTAGATAATGCTAATGAACCGTCACGCAGTGAAAACAAAATGGCTTAATTGTACCGGACTCATCTCGTGCTGCGCTACAAAGGCTAGGGGGGGGAGGTTACGCTCCCAAACATAGATTATTGTAATCCTCTGGTAATTACCGGGGTCACCAAATCTTCTTCTCATGGGAGCGCCGCCCGCCGGGGTCCGCCATGGGGAAGAAGAAGCGCTGACTGTGCATAGTTATATATCGGTGGTGGACGTGGACAAAAATATATACTTGAGTAAATACTCAAGTACATTTTCAGAAAATAGCAGATCTACAAGCTCACAACGCTGCGTCACAGACAGATACTTTATTGATCCCCAAGGGGAAATTCATATGATCCCATAGCTCAGGTTAAAAATTAGAGAAAGAAAAATGTTAAAAAATATATTATGAATAAGCATGAAAAAGAATTATAAAGGTGCCACTGGGGGATAATAATCCTTTGATATTTCACAGACCCATAAATAACTAAAAACTAAAAGCTAAAAAGACAATAGTCCATTTCACAGGCCTAGCGGCTGGCCCCTTCATGATATATGTTGTGTATAAGTTTGGGTCCCGTCCCTACAATGTAGTGGAATCCAAAGTACAATATTTATATTTTAAAATACAGACGAGTGAAAGTCATCAGCTTCAAAATGTCTCTAGTAAATGTACTGTCCATCACTTATTCAAACCGCTGTAACCCCCCCCAAAATGTCTCTAGTAAATGTACTGTCAATCACTTATTCAAACCGCTGTAACCCCCCCCAAAATGTCTCTAGTAAATGTACTGTCCATCACTTATTCAAACCGCTGTAACCCCCCCCCAAAATGTCTCTAGTAAATGTACTGTCCATCACTTATTCAAACCGCTGTAACGCCCCCCAAAATGTCTCTAGTAAATGTACTGTCCATCACTTATTCAAACCGCTGTAACCCTCCCCAAAATGTCTCTAGTAAATGTACTGTCCATCACTTATTCAAACCGCTGTAACCCTCCCCAAAATGTCTCTAGTAAATGTACTGTCCATCACTTATTCAAACCGCTGTAACCCCCCCCCAAAATGTCTCTAGTAAATGTACTGTCCATCACTTATTCAAACCGCTGTAACCCCCCCCCCAAAATGTCTCTAGTAAATGTACTGTCCATCACTTATTCAAACCGCTGTAACCCCCCCCCCCCCCCCCCCCCCAAAATGTCTCTAATAAATGTACTGTCCATCACTTATTCAAACCGCTGTAACCCCCCCCCAAAATGTCTCTAGTAAATGTACTGTCCATCACTTATTCAAACCGCTGTAACCCCCCCCAAAAAGTTAGACGTCACGTATCGTCACGGTCGAGTGGAAACCTCGAATGGCCAAAACTGTCGCCATTTTTGGAGCAGTAGATATCATTTAGTCGCAAGACCTTGGTAATACATTTAATTTGTCCAATATCTTGTAAAACCCATGAATCCACTTCCTCTAGTAGTTAGTTTTAAAATAATTGACAAAATATAATATCTACAAGCTCACAACTTGTCGTGATGCAACACATTAATGTGAGCTTGTAGATCAGGTATTTTGCAGATACATTTGTGCGTCACTGTCGCACGAATTAGGGCGTTAATTGACGGGGGAAAAACTGTGGTAAAAAGTAACTACAGTATGTACATTTACTTAAGTACTGTACTTAAGTACAATTTTGAGGTACTTGAACACTCCAGCCCTATATACATTTTGGCCATTTGAAAACAGCCGATCTACAAGCTCAGTGAGCTTATCGGCTGTAGATTGTTGATTGTTGTCGGCTGTAGATGATGTAGTGAGTACTTTCTACTTTTGGTATACTACAATTTTTATTCTGGACATTTACTTGTAAAAGGAGTAGGCTACTTCTAAATTGCAGTATTCATACTTTTACTCAAGTAAAACAATTGAGTACTTTTTCCACCACTGAAAAGGATGAATAAAGTTGTCAAATCTGGCAACAAGGCTGACAGACAGTGACAATTTGTCCCTCAGACCATGCATATGTATGTATGGGGGCGGGGCGGGGCTGAGCACATCTCGTTTAAGACGTGGGCCAGTCTGTGGCGGCCGGCGGGTGGTGGGGGGACTGACGGCATCTACTGTTCTGTGAAAACGTGTGAGAGACGTGGGCTTATATATCTGGCACTTTGAAAACTACGCGTTAGCAGCAGCCCTCTTTTCACTGTGCCTTTTAAAAATGTCATGCCTCTATTCTCCCCCAACCCCCCCCCCCCCCCCCCCCCCCCCCCCTCTCTCCGAAAGCCACACAAAGTGGCGGCTCGGGCCAAGCCAAGCCGGCCCCTTTCTGGCTTTTGACAGGAAGCTCATGATTTTTAAATGTAACGGGGGTCTCATGCATAATGAATGAAGGGGACTACACAGGATGCGAGGGGCATGCAGTGGATCCAGAGACGCACCTGGGTCCAAAACAAAGATGCCCTTTCTGCCCATGGGGGGGGGCAGGGGGGGGGGGGGATTCGTGCCCCCTGGTACCCGCTGTCACCAGCGCCACGGACTCAACTCGCCCAGCTGCGACGCATTCAAGCCCACCCCCGCAGACATTCATCTCGTCAAAGTCGACTCCCAAAAAAGTGACACTGTTCCACGCAACGACATAAAGAGCTCTTTTATGGGGGTTATTAATGATAGCCCGCAAGCCACAGACAAATGCTTTTTTTTAGGGGGACAAGTTTGTAATTGTGTCCAAGTGTGGCTTTGTTTTTAATCTGTGTGCCGGTTCAGCATTCCAACGACGTGCTGGAACGGTCTCGCGGGCGATGAGCGTGTCACACAGGGGTGTGGGACTTTTTGGGGGTGTGCAGTGTGTTGCCATGTCCGCTAATTATAAGCGACTTTTGGCGTGGGTTTTAAGTTCCTTATTTGGGCATGTTTCCTAATGTTGTTTAAAAATGT
>NC_136795.1:29430189-29545545 GCF_951216825.1 Electrona antarctica | reverse complement strand
CGCATATTTCACAACATAAAATCACATAAAACCTCACATATTTCACCGCATAATCAAGGATTTTTGCCTGCGTTCTTCTTGAGGGTCTAACGTACTACTTTGTCGTAATGTAATACAAGTAGCAAAATAATTGCCGTACGATCTGCATGTGAGCTTGTAGGATTGGCAATTCTTTGCTTTGTGTGTGTACATCACAGTGCTTGCGCACGTGTGTGTGTGTGCGCGTGTGTATGGTGTGTGTGTGTGTGTGTGTGTGTGTGTGTGTGTGTGTGTGTGTGTGTGTGTGTGTGTGTGTGTGTGTGTGTGTGTGTGTGTATGTTTTAAATAAATATTGAAAAATATGACAAGAGCCATATGTGACTAAATAATAATCAATTGGAACCCAAGTTATTTATTTTTTCATTTCCTGAAAAATAATGGTTTTGGACATACAAGGTTTCCAGCCCACAGCAAATTATGGGCAGGACCTCCATCTCTCTCTCTCTCTCTCTCTCTCTCCCACTCCTCAGTGCCTGTCACTATTGTTATGCTAATTACTCTGCCCCCGAAAAGAGAGAGAGAGAGCTAGAGAGAGAGAGAGAGAGCTAGAGAGAGAGAGAGAGAGCTAGAGAGAGAGAGAGAGAGAGAGGGGGGGGGGGGGGGGGGGAGGGGGGGGGGGGAGATGTTAAAAGTTGATTGCAGTCCCAAATGAAAGAGAGGAAACCAGCAGCACACACAAAGACAGGCCAAAATAGAAAAGAATTCTTAATTAATTATTGAGTTCCGCTCAGAAAGTCAACTCTGTGTTTGTCACACAAAGGCACCGGGATCCTCCCTGCACATGGACACACACACACACACACACACACACACACACACACACAGTGACACACACACACACACACACACACACACACACACACACACACACACACACACACACACACACACATAAAGGCAGGCAGGCATGCATGCACGCACACACACACATAGAGGCAGGCAGGCACACACATACAGTATGCACATCACGCACGCACCGGACGGACGGACGGACGGACGGACGGACGGACGGACGGACGGACGGACGGACGGACGGACGGACGGACGGACGGACGGACGGACGGACGGACAGACAGACAGACAGACAGACAGACAGACAGACAGACAGACAGACAGACAGACAGACAGACAGACAGACAGACAGACAGACAGACAGACAGACAGACAGACAGACAGACAGACAGACAGACAGACAGACAGACAGACAGACAGACAGACAGACAGACAGACAGACAGACAGACAGACAGACAGACAGACAGACAGACAGACAGACAGACAGACAGACAGACAGACAGACACGGACCCCCATCTGAACATGTTTTGTGCGAGTGACCCCCAGAAGAGAAGTTGGTGAATATATATATTATTCAAAATGTTCCAATATTTTTAATATCAAGGACCCCCCAGTTTGATATGCATTATAGGCTACGGAGCCCCATTTAATGGCATTTCTATTTCTGGGATCCCAATTTATATTCTACAAATCTATGTTAATTTAACTCTGAGAGTGTACAACCAAACCAACCAAGTTGAACCAAATGGACCCATTAGGGTCCGTTTGGTTTCATTTGTACACTCTCTGAGTTACAGACCCATAAGGGTCCATTTGGTTCCTACATATACTATCTATCATTTAGCTGGGCACCTCCTGGAACTCCCAGTGGCTCAGATAGGCTTGGGAGTCTTTGGCCAAATAATTATTAATTTTGGGGGTCCTTGACATGAATAAAGTTTGAGTAACACTGCTGTAGACCTATGGAAAAGATTGCTTGTGACACTGACCATATGGCAACAGTTACTAGAGGAAAAGGTTGGAAAAAAAGAGAGAGAAAAGAAAATAACCCAAACAAAGATGTATTACTTGTGTATGCATGTGTGTCTTTGTTATTTATTCCAACACATTGTGACACAGTCAGTCCAGTATATTTTACATGTCTGTAACAGGAGTAGAGAAGCTTTAGGATCAGCTTAGATTAGAGATTCCTCTATTATTATTATTATTATTGCCCGGCAACAAAGAGTACAACTCCCACGTGGCAAGACCTGCAAACCGTGTGGGTGTGTATGGGTGTGTGTTCTTGGTTCATTTATGGTAAGAATAAACTTTGTTCAGATATTCAGGTAGGTTAGGTTTAGGGATTAGAGATTAGAGTTACGCATGATTTATGCTTAAAGTTTTACTTTACTTTATACCAAATTGTATAATAAATGGTAATGGAATTCAGAAAATTGCAGTCCTAAAACGTTGACGTCCTCACAAGTATAGTAATACAAATGTGTGTGTGTGTGTGTGTGTGTGTGTGTGTGTGTGTGTGTGTGTGTGTGTGTGTGTGTGTGTGTGCGTGCGTGCGTGCGTGTTGCCAGTGTTGCCAGTGTTGGAGGGCGTGTGCATGTGTGTGTGTGTGTCTGTGTGTGTGTGTGTGTGTGTGTGTGTGTGTGTGTGTGTGTGTGAGTGCGTGCGTGTGTGGGTCCGCGGCGCGTGTACGTGTGTGTTGGTGAGTGTGGTTGAGTGCATGCATGTGTGCAGTTTGTGCGCGCGTTCGTGGGTGCCTGTGTGCATGTGTGTGAGTGTCGAGTGAATCAAGGTCTCCCGGGGGTCTGGAAGCTCTCACTGCTGTTCACCGCAGTCCATGGTCCTACCCACAATGCACTGCTTCAGCTGAGTAGCTGGTAAGCTGCCTTTGTGCTGACTAGGTAGAACACTTGCTCCTTTCACTCTTGAATATCTATCTATTTTTTTTTCTTATTTTTTTGCCACCATAATGCTTTCATTTTTGCAAGGTTAGCAATGCTAACTGTAGCAGTTTGACCCCCTGCAGCCAGTTTAAACCAATGAGACTGAATGCCACTGTCCAATCACCTGCTGCTGTTGTCATGAGACTGAATGCCACTGTCCAATCACCTGCTGCTGTTGTCATGAGACTGAATGCCACTGTCCAATCACCTGCTGCTGTTGTCTTGTCGGCACAGGTGACATTTCTAGAAATGTAGTGGAGCAAAAAGTGCATTTGTCGTTGAAATGTAGCATAGTGAAAGTCATAAACATATACATCGTCTGTCCAAAACTGTTTCTCAGGATTCAAATTAAAAAGCATCAAAAGTAGAAGATCGACAAGCTCAAAATGTGTCGCTTCACGCCATGCTTCCAGCTTGTGGATCTGCTACTTTTGATGCGTTTGTGTGTGGCCGTACAGTAGCATGATGAAGTAGGGTGTTACAAATGGTACATTTATATAGGGCTTTTATCCAAATCGCTTCACATAGATTCACCCATTCTCACACACACACACACACACACACACACACACACACACACACACACACACACACACACACACACACACACACACACACACACACACACACACACACACACACACACACACACACACACACACACACACACACACACACACACACACACGGATGGCGGAGGAAACCATGCAAGTCACCAACCTGCTCATTGGGAGCAATTAGGGGTTCAGAGTCTTGCTCAAGGACACTTCAACACTAACTCTGGGGGAGCCTGGGATCGAACTGGGAACCTCGGCTCACGGTACCGGCCACTCTACCCCTGAGACACTGCTCTACCGGCCACTCTACCCCTGAGACACTGCTCTACAGGCCACTCTACCCCTGAGACACTGCTCTACCGGCCACTCTACCCCTGAGACACTGCTCTACAGGCCACTCTACCCCTGAGACACTGCTCTACAGGCCACTCTACCCCTGAGACACTGCTCTACAGGCCACTCTACCCCTGAGACACTGCTCTACAGGCCACTCTACCCCTGAGACACTGCTCTACCGGCCACTCTACCCCTGAGACACTGCTCTACCGGCCACTCTACCCCTGAGACACTGCTCTACCGGCCACTCTACCCCTGAGACACTGCTCTACCGGCCACTCTACCCCTGAGACACTGCTCTACCGGCCACTCTACCCCTGAGACACCGCTCTAACCGGCCACTCTACCCCTGAGACACTGCTCTACCGGCCACTCTACCCCTGAGACACTGCTCTACCGGCCACTCTACCCCTGAGACACTGCTCTACCGGCCACTCTACCCCTGAGACACTGCTCTACCGGCCACTCTACCCCTGAGACACTGCTCTACCGGCCACTCTACCCCTGAGACACTGCCGCCACAAAAAGTTACAATATGGAGATAAGAGGTTTCTGTCCGACAGCGACAATATATATATATATCTAAGAAAGTAAATTAATTTCATTACTGCAGTCCAGTGTCCAGCGCTGGCTGTCAGCAGGTTGGAACAGTGCAGCGCTGCATTAAGAAGGATCATTATGTTGATGGCTGAGTGTGATGGTGGGAGATTCCCTCATCACGGAAACCTTGTGTGGCCTGAAGAAATCACCACAGCTGACAGCCTATTGGAGCTGTGTGACGGCAGACCAAGAGACTCTTATTTTAGACGTCTGCTGACGTCGTCGTGTCCTCGCTCTGGGGCTTAGCCCATGAAGACCTGAGGCCCATTCTACAAATGTCTTCTACAATCCTGACAGTTTTCTAAAATACGTATCAGTGGTGGTGCTCAAACCTTTTCATGTAAAGGACCCCCCAGAATTATCTGTAATTGGCCGCGGTCCCCCATCTGAGAATATTTTGTTCCAGGAACCCCCCAGAAGAAAAACGTTTGCTGTGAAAGAATATATATTCAAAGATTTTGCACACATTTTCATGATTTTTCAAAAATAGCAGATCTACAAGCTCAGCACGTTGTGTTTGTCAACAACTAAAGTTTAAAATAATGGTTAAAGTGGTTAAAAGCTAATGTGACACTAATGCGTTCCAGGTCTAAATGGTTTAAAGCAAATGTATGCACAAAGGTGTGTGACATGTACTGTACTGTACTGTACTGTATGTGTGATGTACACAACTCTGCCCAGACATGAGTAAAGATTTCCTAATTGTTTCAGTCTCAACTTTACGCCAGAGAGTGAGTGGTGGTGGTGGTGTCACTGAATGTATGCATGTTCTGCAAAGCTGCAGACATACAGTACGTAAATGTGGTGCTTTATGCATGCACAGTCACACGCACAAACGTGTACACACACACACACACACACGCACACACACAAACACGCACCATTTTATGTGCAGGAATACATGTACTATGCATTCATACAGTGGAAATGCACTTGAGCACACCCTTGAACTTGAATTCTGAGTGACACACAATTCCTTCAATTCCTATCAATTCCTTTGGCACTGTGTGTGTGAAGAGCACTCTTGTCTGAACGTGTAAAGGCATTTTCTCTCTCTCTCTGTCTGTCTCTCTTTATTTCTGTCTCTCTTTATTCACACAGTAGCCAAATACCTTCAGCATCCTCGTTTTCTCACACACAAAAAGCACCTAGCGCTATACCGACCGATGTTCAAAAGCCCCTAGCGCTATACCGAAGTTCACACACCCAGTCGTTCACACTGTTTTCCCATTCTTTTGGGCGTCGGCCTAGACAGGCACCACACAAGTAAAGTGGGAAACGATGTTGAACGAAGTCAGGAACACATGCCCACCCATGTGGCGGTTGTACATGTTGGAGTCTCAGACTTACCTCATATTTTCTCACACCAATCCGTTGACGTGGACACAGCAAAGCCGACACAAACGTGACGCAAAGCTTAGCCAATCAGTGAAGCCAGCGCGGTCGGGTCAGCATGGGACACTACACAGTACACACGCCAAGTTTGAGGCCGCTCGGTCTGAAGGGTGCCCGAGGTATTCCTATAGGACAGAAGAGCATGCTTGTTTGAATGTGGGAAGACTTATCATTATTCATACAGACAACAGCCAAACATCTTCAGACTGCTCACTTTCTCACACACAGAAGCACCTACAGAGATAAGTTAACGCTGCCGACATTCACATGTTTTTCCCATCCTTCTAAAGGCTTGTTGTCTATAATAACCTTGCCCGACTGTAACCTTCTCCTATAACTCAGAAGACTCAAAACGCGACACAGCGTATCAATCTGTTACTTCTTTGATGCTTTTGCGTGAGTGTGACACTGTAGTTAGTATGACCAAGTAGGGCGTTAATTATACCCAAAAAATCACACCCGTGTGAACTGAGTGGTGTAAGGTCTTATATAGACTGATCAGCTGTGGTCTGACGTAATGTCTGACGTAATGAAATCACACCCGTGTGAACTGGGTGACCATAGCAACCATGCTAATTTTTTGGTACGAACAGACAGACAGACAAACAGACAGACACGTAAACTAACAAAGCCAGTTGTAGGAGTGGTTTACACCACTCAAAAATATAGGGGGAAAAAACACAAAAAGTAAAAATATGGCGATAAGAGGTTTCTGCCCGACAGCAATATGAGTAGGGACTCAGCTAGTTAGATGATTCAAAAACTGTTCTCTGCCCCTCATCCATATATTTCTGCACTGTTTCATTGTAATATCTAGCATTTCCCATCCACTTGCATACATTTAATTGCTAGTCTTTAAACTAAACCTATTCTGACACTTCTTTTTTTAACTTTGCCAGTTGGACTATATGTACAGTAGTCAAGACATTTTAACTTTGGTTCAGGAACACAATTAGATTAAGCAATTAGACTTGTCAGTCATTGACTGTTTATTGACCTTAGATAGTCCACGAGGATAGGGAGAAATCCATGTTTTAAAAGCATACTTTAGGCTAAATTCAATCCATTTCCCTAATTCGGCGGTATTTATCTGTTGGCGTCAGCCAGGGACACTTAAGTCTTGCGGGGCCACGTTTGTCAAAATAAATTTCCCTGTGCGCTGCAAGTGGAGAGTGACAAGTGTGTATTTAATAAACCCTGATTTGTTTACTGGCTGAGCACTTAAAGACCGAGAGGAGGACTGCCTGATGCAGTGATGGCTTGGACAACGGTCAAATGCATGTTAGGATGCAATGCTTAGTTTCCATGTGGACGCCATGCAGGCAGCAATAAGCCAATCCTGGACATTCATGATATATTAATGTAATGTAGGCTTTGGATGTGGGAACAAAATGTCACTCTCATGGGACCCTCCCCCCATACCATTGCGCACACGATGCAGATGTATAATAGCAGTGGTTCTTAAACTAATTTCAAGGACCCCCAAATGGAACCAAATGGACTCTCAGAATTACAGACCCTGGACCCTACTTTGACCCCACTTTGAATACCACTGATTACATGTGTAAGCTGTCTTATTTTATACTTTGTCATATGACCCTGTATCTCAAAAAAAGAAAAATCAATATCCAAATGAAAAACATGCCACAGTACATCATATGGTTTTCAGTTGGAGAGCAGTTATTTTTGTTGACACAGTTAGTTAGTTACTTTATTGACACAAATGTATAAAAAATTGGGTCCAAACAAAAGGTACAATACATTAAAATATACAATACACGACACAAAATCCCTTTACAACAGGAGCTTTCTATTGCTCCACAAGTGACAGGCAGACATGTAGCATACGCAAAGTCTCTCTGTTAGTGCCCACAAAGAGTGAGCTCAAATCAATACCCTCATGTCCATATTTCACTCTGATATCTTGTGCACATGCACCAGTATGTGCTGTTCGTTTTGTATACCAGTCTCACATTGACAAAACTGCTGTTCAGGTGGTATGCGTCTCCATCTTCCCATTTCCACACGCAGACTATGAGCAGACAACCGAAACCGTGTAAAGGTGATCCTCAAATAGTCCTCAATGTAAGGTGTACTGCTGGTGTTGGTATAGAGTGGATGAACAGATAGATCTGGGTTGATGGCTTGGTATGTCTTATATCTTAATTGTTCCCTCTTTGGATTGTAATTCATGAATCATGTCCCTTCGGTCACTCTCAATATGATCTTGTTCACACAGCCATGCGATGAAGTACACGTGATTGTATTGTGGGTTTTGTTGTTACTCTAAACCACGGCCTCCATTGTTCTACTTGTGGTGATGGACTTTGCTTTGGTTCTTGACACTCTCTCTCAGGCCACGGCAGAGCTCTCTGGGGCAGCCTGCTACAGAGCCCTGATAAGAGAGAGCAGCAAAGTGTCACACATCCTCTGCTATCCCACAGTCAAAGTCCTTGACAGGGCTGTGTGAATCTAATATGCAAAGGTCAGGAGGCCCTTTTGAAATAGGTTGCTACACGTGCAGGTAAATATTTACAAAGCGACAAGTTGAATCATCCATGTCCTCATATAATAGGTCCTCACTGATGCTCATTGTAAAATGGCACCATTTATCTGTCTGCTCACTCTGCGTCTCATTGGTGGGCTGTGGACAGTTCAGAAACCTGCCTACCAATGACGATATCGATGGGGATTCGAAGCTAAACTACAGATTTTCTCTCCCTGGAATGTTAGTGTGATGAAATAGAAGCCATAATATTGTTTTAAAAAAAAGTTTTAAATAATTTTGAAATGACCAAACCTGTTAAATACGTATTGTTGAGAACCACTGCTCTATGGATGATATTACAAAGAAGTGGGTGAAATGTTTGTTTATTTCTGTAGCACATTTCAACAACAAGGCAAGTCAATGTGCTCGATAGAAATCATAGACAGTTCTCAGGAAAGAAAAAAAGGGGGTTAAGAGAGAGGAAGAGCAAGGGGAAAAACAGAAAGGAAAAAAAATAAAAATCAAACATTATATACACATAATGGTAAAAAGCAGCAGGTATCTCCATGAGGTTAGACATACGTTACAGAACGTGTGAAGCGGTCAGTAGGTCCACATAGCAGCAGGTACTGTACTGTATGTGCCAGCCTATTAGCAGCCTATGCATGCCATTAGCAGCCTCAGCCCATTGGTTGTGGTTGCATGGGACGTGCAGTGGGCCCACTGCCTCTCTGGCCTGGCAGCAGCACCACGGAACATTGCTAGATGCTTCCTGTAGCAAACAGTGTTGACTCACACACACCTCAGAACTGGCAACGGAATATTGTTTTTAGCGTTATGTTACCAGGTAAATAAATTATAGGTATAGAATTGTCATTCACCAGACTTTAAGTGAATTTAGTTGAAATATAGTATAGAATGATGGCAGTGTGTGCGTGCGTGCGTGCGTGCGTGCGTGCGTGCGTGCGTGCGTGCGTGCGTGCGAATAACAAAGAACACAATATTCAGAACACAATGCTTTTCATTAGTCTCCTCGTCAAAGGTGATTGAGATGTTGTTTTGGAAAACGTTTAGATACCAATCATTTTACAGATTTTCTTTAAATTTCAACTTACAATTTGGGCATTTGGCCCAAGTATACAGTACAGCATGGTTAACAGGACTGCAGTCAGTCAGTGTGGTCTCACACAGGAGCACAAAGCCTGGTCTGACACACACACACACACACACTCACTCAGGTAAAAGTTGAGGTTCAGCAGCACATGGTAGAGCAGCCTCTAAGTGGCCCTCTACTCTTCTCTTCTCACTCACGCTGCGCTGCAGGAGGACAGACGGACATGGAGGAGATTAACTGCTCTAATCAGAGCCCTGCCGGCTGCTGGAAATCGACCGTGAATGATGTCATCAACCTGTCTTCGGCCTGATGCTTTGATTTATAAAGTATGCAACTCGCTGGTGGGGAAGAAACCAAACGTTCCACGGGGTTCTGTGTAGAACGGAATATACACGGCGTGTAACTGAGTGAGAAAACGTTGTGATTTTTATCTATTTGTTTTTGTTTGTTTGCGGCGGGCTCGGCCTGCAACGCAAGGCCGGTGGTGCGAGAGAGAGAGCAGCGCCGTCAAAAAGATAATTGCTCACAGCTGAATCTCCATTGTGAGAACCGCAGATATTTCGTTTAAGTGTGTTTTCGTGCCTTGCTGGCGTAGGCCTTTCGCTGGCCCGCTCCCTCAATACTAACAGCCAATGCCTTCCCCTCAAACGCAACCAAGCGTTCAGCTTTAATCAAAGCTTATCTGCAGTGTAAAGTGAGAGCGGTGGTAAACCAACATCTCAGCACCTCATTAAATGAGGTCTGGATGGACAAGTGCTGAAGCCAAATACACTTCCAATGGACTAGTTCGCACAGACGTACAGTAAGGGGCGCGTCTTCTAGTGTTTTGATTATTTTTTTAGACGTTGTGTTTGATGAAACCTTAACCACATGAACCCATAGTGTGTACTAATAGTATCGCTTTTCTGGACATTATCATAAAACGTGAACTTTTGTGAGCTTGTGTAGATCGTCTATTTTTGGTTTATTTTGGGGGTGGGGTGGGGGGGGGGAACATTAGAGGGCCAAGGATTGAGCCCTGACTGGCCCTGGCCAGACCACGTGGGGGGGGGGGGATACCATGGGGTCCCCAGCAATATGTGTTAATATAGCATCACAATTAATCATTTTAACCACTTCAACCATATTTTACACTTTGGCTAATAAAAAATCTTGAAAATCTGTGCAAATCTTTAAGTGAACAATTTTAACTCAAACCATTGCTTCTGGATGTCCCTGGAAATATGTTTTAGATGGGGAGGATCCGCAGCCAAATACATTTCATTCTGGAGGGCTTGAAACAGTTTGAGAAGAACTGCCTGGCATAGATCTATATCAGTGTAGAGCTGGTATTCAAAAACAGCAGGTACACAATAAGCTCACAGTTCATGAGCTTTTGGAAAATCTGTGTGAGAACTAGTGATTTGGAAGACATTTCTAAGAATCGGCCTCAGGTCTTAGAATGGGGTAAGTGTAAATAGCACTGGTTGTTCTTCTGGCTCTATATAACTAACTTCCCTCAAAAAAACACTGTTTGCGTTTCTTTGCCGTATAAGGAGCATGTGATGCTAGCATGGAGCTGAACAACGTTGGCTCATATGTTTGCACAGCCATGTGATGGTGTGTTTGGTGTCTGTGTAACTTCAAACATGAGCTCTCCACCAAACACCTCTGTCCCCTCTGAGCACACTGGAAGCCATGCTACTCCATCTCAGAGTCCCCGGGTGCAAGAGGACTAATTTGCTTGCCCGGGCTATCGGATGATGGATGGATCGCAGTTAGTTTGCTAAAACAGTCATGCTTTGGATTTTTAATAAACATCTCCAAGAGAGCCTGGAGGTTGTCCCATATGAAAGTCTTTGAGCAGACCTGAACTGAAGAGGCCCCCGCCACCGCCAGCATGTGTTTTTGCTTTTGTTGTTTTGCCACGCACGTTGTTGCTTATCAAAAATCACGATGCTCAGGAAAGAAGCACGTTTTAAAATGTTTTAACCCATTTAGACCTGAGGCCGATTCTACAAATGGTAGTTCTCAAACCATTTTGGGTCAAGGAGGATCCTCAAATTGATAGTAGATATACAAGCTCACAGCATGGCACTTCGTGCCACACTGCAAGCTTGTACACATACCTATTTCTGAACACCACTGTTCTAAACCAATGTTCTAAATCCAAAGAGTTTTCTGAAAATAAACCCATGATGCTATAACTAAAATCTAAAATGACACAGATCCATGCTTTCCCGGCTTTAGCGGGTTAAAGTGTGCTTTTCTGTGCAGCCAGTTTGTTAAGTGGACTCAGAGATGGTTGAACATGCCCTGGAGGTGCTGCCGAACGGAATGCAAAATGGACAGTGTTTTTACGGGACTGTTGTGTTGGACAGTGCACAAATCAAACACTCGCCAGGGCTTTCCTGGCAGCGGCCATTTATTGGGATTCAATGATAATTAAAATAAAAAACCCTGACTCAAGGCATAGGCATATACTCTGTGCTCCGGCGAGTGAAGCCTGAAGACTTAACGTGTAAATAAAGGGAAATTAATTAAATGTAGGGGCAGGTTGGTACGGCGCCATGGAAAGGGCACACAGTTTCAAAACATGCCAAATTGTAGATGAATCAAGTCGAGGGGGTGATCTGTCATATTTCGCCACGTTTTGACAGGACATATACAGTTTCAGCGACTTGACTGAGCAATTGAGACAAATTGAGGCCAAAATTCACAAGGTAAACACAGGAGGGCCCTTTTCGTGGACTTTTTGTGTTGTTTTTGTTTTGAAATGTGGCTGGACTTGTATTTTCTGTAAACGGAGGGCTTTTGCGTCGGAGCTCATTTGGAATGCAGCTTTTTAAAAGGGAGGAAGTCTTAGCTAGTGAAGCAGTGGATAGCCAGTGTGGTGCCGCGGTGCATTAGTGCAATGGTGATGCAGGTCATTTCACTTTAACCATTTGGGCAGTGAAGGAAAAAGAAAACAACAAAAAACATTGGATGACAAATTGCATACGTAATTGTTGGATATGTTTGTTCATAACATATTTCTTTTTAAGCTCTTTGTTTCGATGCGGTGTTTTCTTTTGGTATTAGTATTAAAGTCATAAAGAGCAGTGGACGTATCATGGAAAGTCTTACCGTCAGAAGACTTTCAGACAACATAAAGGTTATTGTAGCAATAAAATCAACGAAGCTGATGTATTTCTTTTATTATTATTTTGCAGTGCCATATTTAATTCCGAGCATTTAATCATTGAGCACAGAATTTCCGATTACAATTATTTTATTGCACGTTTTTTTCTGTATCCTGCCTATAGGCTATCGAGAAGAAAAGAAAAGCGGAATTCCCAGCAACGTTATCAAGTTAAGTCTAGTTAGTTAGCGCGCATGATATATTGCATCACACAGAGGCTCTATTTTAAAATACTTTAATTCCCCTTGGAAGCAGTAAAAACAGAGAAGCCCGGAGAGCGTAGGAATTGGAAGTGTCTGATTGGGCCCTCAACAATGATTGTGGTCGGAATGGCTTCACGAAGCCCAGAGCCCCGTTTTGTTTAGAGCACGCTAATCCAAGCGTGGAGGGCAGGACACTGAAATTGCAGGCCTCCTGAAAGGCGATCTGACTGCAGAGCCACGGTCCAAGGGCTGAAAGTTTACACAGGATAAATAAAAATAATGAAGAACAAAATAACAGTGCGGGGTCGCTAAGTAACCATGCATTTATCTTGTACATGCAGCAGTGGACTGGTTCTTGTTATCGTATCGTGTCTGTCTGTGTGGCTGTGTGTGCGCATGCAGGGTAGAATATTGAAATTTCAATCTCAACATCTCTTGACATTTCCAAAACACTCTATATATATATATGTCATCTCTTGTCGGGGGGAAACTTCATAAGTACAAAACCTTTACTTTTCAGGATTCAAATTCAAAATCGTCAAAAGCAGGAGCTTGTGGATATGCTACTTTAGATGCTTTTGTGTCACGCCATAGTACGATCAAGTATGGGTGTTCATTTGCGAAAAAACACAAAAAGTGTTTTTTTTCCCCACACACACACACACACACACACACACACACACACACACACACACACACACACACACACACACACACACACACACACACACACACACACACACACACACACACACACACACACACACACACACACACGCACACACTTTATGTTGTTATTATATTTGACCAAATAACGTTTTTTAACGGTTTTAGGAGACCGATGACGTATAAAACATATATCCCGGAACGAGGAGGATGTCTCATTACAGGGGTGACTTCACTCTCTGCCCATTAAGACCATCAGACCTGGCAACCCGGCCCCGGCCATGTCTGCACCAGAGCGGCTGTGCTGCTAATCAGCGGTGTCTATGCAAAGCCGCAGTATGGATTTCAGGTCTGGCCTGGTCTTTGAGGACTTCCATGGCTCACATATGCGCTGCAGAACACCTCTGCCAGGGCCTGTCAGTTCCTGTTCCAGGCCGCCGCCGCCTAAATGGGTCCTGATTGGCTATTTGGACAGGGAAATGTGCAAAAGGTTGACACATGAGCGGCTTGAATCGGCCCGTCGCTCCCACACCGTTTTCACACTGTCTGCCTAGCGCAACGTCAACCAAATGGAAATGTGGTATCCGTATCATATCCGAGCTCAATTCACCTGGAAGTGTTGGTGCATCTACGTTTTACCCCCCATTATGTTTGAACAATACTATTAAGAGGGTTTCGTTGACGCATGTGGCGATCGAGGACTGTATTTGACACTTTGACATGATCTATGCTGCTCGCTGCCTGGGGTCTGGAACGCCGGGGCTGTTTTGTCTGAATGTTATTACTGTTAGGTCTGCTGCGTGATGGATGAGTTTTGACATAATGACTTCACCTCCATCTCCTTTCAGAGGGTTTTGTCTGCCTGGCGTTCCTCCCTCTATACTGACATATACAGCGGCCATCAACCAAGCAGCATGCACGTATTCTGGGCCAAACTTTAGACTCTAGAAAACAATCTGAAAAATGATACCCAGCGAGTTGTGTAATAGAACAATTTGTAGTGACAAGGTGGGATATATGAAGCGCGGTGGGTCTGGTTGTTTCCTCCACATGCAGCTCAGGTTTAGCACTGCTGGCTGCTGTGGGACGACCCGAGTGACGGGTGGGACGGGGGGGTCGGGACGGGGTTTGGTGTTGGAGGGGGGCTTAGTATGCATGTAGACTAGCCGGACCAGGTGGATTTAGTGGCTGTGAAAGTCAAGGCTCTGACAGTCGGGGGAGGGATGAGTGATACTGAGCCCCCTAGCTCCGTGCCACCATGGTTTTGGCCCACACATCTGGAGTGGTTCAAGGTACAGCTCTCCACCAAACAGAAGAGGCCTACTACAGATGACAGACTGGCAGTCCGAAGAAGTCGGGAGTTTGGTCGGGAAAAGAGTTGCTGAATGCACCCGAGAGCCGACAACGACAGACAGCTACTATGGTGAAAACAATAGACTATATCAGGGGTTTTCAACCCTTTTAATTTCAAGGCCCATTATTTATTCGGCATTTGAGCCACGGAAAACCATTTGATGAGGTCTAGCCTCTCAGACCGAAGACTTTGAATATTTTGTTGTCGTCGGATATCATTTTGTCCACAATTCCATGCTGTATTGATGTGGTACTATACCATTAGGAGAGACAACGGGCATAGCTCAAAATTACAATTATTGTGTTGTTTTAACAATAATTTAACTTGAGTGCAAAAAACGACCAATAAGGGTCCTTTTGGTTGGTAAAATATCTATAAGGGTCCATTTGGTTACTCCATCATTTAGCTGGGGACCACCTGGAACCCCCTCAAGAACCACTGTTAGTCCCCAGACCACTGGTTGAAAACCACTGGGTTATATGGCTTGATGTCTTTACGGTCAAATGCAGACTGAGCTACTGTACAAGTTCACAACATACATGCAAATAATGACAAATCAGCCATAACTCCAACCCAAACTCTTAGTGTAAACTTAACATCAAAATGTCTAATCCTACATAACACCCCAGATCCCTTTCTTTCTTTTTTAAACCATAAAAACAACCATTAAAGGACCAGTAAAAATTGCACACACACACGCGCGCACACACACACACACGCACGCACGCACGCACGCACGCACGCACGCACGCACGCACGCATCACACACACACACACACACACACACACACACACACACATGCACACACACGCAACCTATGAATAGATGCATAGTCTCCATTTAACCGTCTGCTAATAAGTGTTTTAAGTGTGTGAATTTGTGTGTGGCCGACCATTCATTTCTGACGGGCCATTTGATTGGGCGATAAGAGAGAGATGTACTGTTGTACAACTGATTTGAACAAGGTCCCTTGAACACAGCGGCTAATGTTTCAGTGCAGCTGGACAATCTGTCAAAGGACCAGAAGCTACATCAACAGGGTGGTGTTGTGATGCGATGCAGCATGGCGACAAGTGAACCGAGTACCAACCACTAAACGCATTTGAGAGATGACTAGCAAACACACTGACTTGTTGTGACTCTCTCTAAACTCCCCAACTTCTCCCGTTTGCTCTAGCTTCTGTTCAAGCCGTCCGCAGTCAAACATCTTATACAGAGTCAAACATCTTTCTCCGTTTGGACTTGGGTTGCTACCTGAAATTAAAATAAGGGACACTCAAGACAGGCATCCCTTATTTTTATGAAAAATAAGGGATGCCCAAAAACAAAACGTGTAAAATCTCACTGAATCTCACACATACCTACAGTTTTTGTAAATTGTATTGTCTCTGTCGGGTGCAAACCTCATTATTATCATTCAAAAGCATGCTTACAAGCTCAACACAACCATCTTAACGTTATATACTGTATCTGAAGTCTATATTTTGTACTGGGCTCTGGCAGTTCACACAATACATTGTGGGTGTGATACTGCCAGTTCAGGAGCCACAGTATCCCACGTCTAGAAAGAATCTCCAGGGTCTTGATTATGGAAGCCATTGTTTCTGGATTCAAGTCTCCGGGCAAATGTATACATACAGGCATGGATGGACGGGTCAGACTCTGCAATTTCAGGTGCTTTGCTTCGTGGACAGCTTTTAAAAAGTGCAACTCTAAGCTGAAAAGCTTCATTACCAACTACTGTTGCCACATACAGTATAATATCGTCACTGTCAGGTGTCCAAAACAGTTACACTTTTCAGGAAATGGAAGGGAAAAAAATACCTTGTACCAACTGGATCCATTGTAGTTAATATTTAGTCACAAGCTTCTTGATAATACTTTTCTTTGGTTAAATATTTATAAAACCTACAGACAGACTTAACCACTTTCAACCTAGTGCAAAAAAACAAACAAATAAAACCCCAGCTAATTAGCAAGATTGGCTATTCTCGCTACTTTTGTGTGACAATGTCATAATATGACAAAGTAAGTACACAATAGGACATTCATTTATATATAAAAAAGAAACATAAAAAGATTAAATGGAGACAGTATGGTTTCTGCCCACCTCTCAATATCTGTGCAATAAATTAAACATACGCTCGGCCACTTTGTTTCTGTTTCTCTTCAGACGGATACAAGGTGGCAGTGTTCGACCAACAGGTGCAAAGTGATACAAATAACATGTTTCTACTTGAAAAAATGATATGCAAGGTCAAGAGAGAGACGGACGCTGTAGAACAATGGAGATGAAACATCATTTTTGGTCGGTGTCCAAAGTGCACTGCACAAGAAAACAGCTTATCTTTAGCAACATGCAGAAAGAAACAGAAACAGATTTACTGTCACGTCACAGATTTACAAAGGAAAAGAGTGGGTGAAATTAGTTTTTGTGCATAGTTCCCATCGTAGGCTATCGTCTTTCCATAGAAAAGAAAGGGAGGACTAAGACAAAAGGGGGGGCAAGGGGGAAAGGACATAAAGAAAAGACACAAGGTAAAAAATAATCTTTACACATAAACCTGAGATTAGGTATAAAGGTACGTGAGCAGAGCATAGCAGCAGGTGTATACTGTGCAATATTAAGGATGTTAGTCAAGGTGCTATAAAAAGATGAAGACGCAAAAGACAATAGCGATCATCAAGTTCACAAGATCTACAAGTTTTAGCCCATCTACAAACTCACAACGGGTCGTGATGCGATGCATTGTGAGCTTGTAGATATTTTCAAAAGATTTGATATGATGCCTTGTGAAAAAGGGACGCATAATGACTATTACTTTTGAAATGCACTGCATGCTTTATTGGTGGCAGTCACGTTGGTTCTCTCCCAGTGGAAGTCAGCAGCGTGAGTGTAGCGAAGTGATTTGTGGGTCCATTCTAATCAAGCAACGTCTCTCTTGCACCAATCAGGGAACATATTCTTTAATTTGTATATTTATGGTAGTGAAACCAAACGGCTGCCCCATGTTAATTAGCCACGGTAAAGTATTTCATGATGTACTTGCAACAACATTGCTTTTTAATGAAGCATGCAGCCCACTACTGTTCCCCGGGCTAATGTTTATTTGAATCTCTTCGTCGTAATGAAACTCAGATGCCGCGATGTTTACGCCGGGCAGAAATCAGCGAATTTATTTCTAATTTGCTTCAACAGGGCTCGGAGGTAAAAAGCGCCCAGAGTATATTTTCATTCCGGTATCTTACTTGCGCTGCGAATCATTATTTTTTCTAATTACGATGAAAAATAAAGTTTGTAATTATGCCATCTCCTTGTTTTTAGGTCCATGCTGCCTGCTGCTGGGGGTGAGTTAGAGTACTGTGAACTCTGATGATCAACATTCATTCAACTAGTTGTGACACGTGAGTGCAGCCGAGAGACTACAGTATGTAGATCATTGTTCACTTCCAATTAAATCCGTGCAATGCTTTAATACAGTGGTTCTCAAACTTTTTCATGTCAAGGACCCCCAAATGAATACTTATTTGCCCGCGGACCCCCATTTGAAAGGATATGCCAAGGACCCCCATAAGGGAAGATTTCCATGGTTCTAGCAGTGATTTTCAACCATTTTCATTTCAAGGACCCTCAGTTTGACATGCATTAGGATTAGGGTGTGGACTGACCTCAATTTAATGGGATTTCTAACTCTGCATGGGACCCCAATTTATATTATAAAATCACTGTTAATTTAACTCTGAGATTGTACAATTGGAACCAAATGGACCCCGTCAGGCTCCATTTGGGTCCTAACTATCATTTAGCTGGGGTCCCCCTGGAACTCCCTCAAGGACCCCTGGGGGTCCCCCGACCCCATTTTGAGAACCACTGCTTTTATACATCCGAGCATGTTTGAACGCTTGCCCAGCGACATGGTTTTACCACATTTAACCCTGGCCTCCCTATTTTGTGCATGCCATTATTCTTTTCCCACAAAAAATACCAGAAATATCTACAGAGTCACAAGACATCGTATTGCGATATTAAAGGAAAGAGAGTCCTTTGTTAATCCTGTGAGGGAAATTCAGACACAGGGTTTAAGTGCATTGGCGTGTGGACTGGGCATAATAAGGCTATGGTTTGATTGGCCACCCGAGGTTATTTTGCCTTTAAACTTTATTCTTCACGTCTGTCTGTACTACTTCTTTATATCGCTCTTGTAGATTGACTATTTAAAGTATGTAGGGTGATATTAAGTATGTAGAATGTAGTGGTCATATTGCCAGTGATACTGCCATGCTGGCAGACACTGGTGAGGTTCCCCCAGGGGAGTATGTCTCCTACAGACACTGGTGAGGTTCCCCCAGGGGAGTATGATGTCTCCTACAGACACTCCTGTCATCCGGCAATTAGTCAAAGAGTAAATAATCACCCATCATGCACAGGAAATGCATGCGTCGGTCCCAAAGCCCCCGGGCAGCCCGAGATGGCCCGCTCCATGAATGGAGATATAAGTAAGAGTGAACACGTATTGTATGGTTTGAAATTTATCTTCAAAAAGGGAGACAATACGTCTTTTATTGTTAGTCCCCCCCGCCGTGGGCCTCCAGATTCAAGTTCAATGCCACGGAATCAATAGGCTGAGGGACAGGGGCCCCTGTTGTCAGAAAGTCTAACAAGTGGGAGGGTGCACTTGTGTGTGTGTGTGTGTGTGTGTGCGTGCGTGCGTGCGTGCGTGCGTGCGTGCGTGCGTGCGTGCGTGCGTGTGGAGGGAGAGGAAGTGGCAGTGTTTGGAGGTCAGACCGAGAGGTTCCTCTTCTGATAAACAACACAAAAAGCCGGAACTCGGTTCCTTTTTTATCGCGACTTCTTGCCTTCCAGTGAAATATGTGTGTGACCTCGGGCACTCCTTTTGGGCGTCAGGCAGCCAGTGAATCACACAGTGAGCAATTAAAAATGTAATAATCAGCAGACTAAAAGCGAGAGCTTCGGGCTGTATAGCTGTGCCATTGTTGCCATGCTCTAATACTGACAGTGGTGGAAAAAGTACTCAACTCTATCAATACTGCAATATAGACATTCTCTGTTGCAAGTAAAAGTCTGCATTCAAAATGTACTTGAGTAAAAGTACCAAAAGTAAAAGTACTCATTCCGCAGAATGTCTCATTTCTGTTCCGTTTTCGATTGTATAAAAATCTTTTGAAAATAGCCCAAATGGTCTAAATGAATATAGGGCTGAAGTAGTATGTTTTGTAATAATAATCAAAATCTAGTAACTAGTACAATATTTGCCTCTGAGATGTCGTGGAGTAGAAGTAAAAGTACTGGAAATTGGAAATACACAGGACTCTACCTGTGTAAATAGAAGAAAAGATACATTTGGTGTGTGTGTCTCCCGCCCCGGGACCCAGACGTACAAAACTTCATCATGGATTAACCACTTTATGTTGTTGCTGTCGGGTAGAAACCTCTTATCTCCATATTTTAATTGATCGTACTGGAGCTTTTGAATTTCAATCATGAAAAGTTGAGTTACAGTTTTGGACATATGAGGTTTCCACCCGACAGACCATTTCTAAAATAAATAAAATAGCCGACCCACAAGCTCACAGCGAATCACATTGCAAGCTTGTAGATCTGTTATTTTCACTATTTATTTAACGTTATCGCAATTTATGTAATTATTTTTGAAAAAATGCTGTTTATTGATTGATTGATTGATTTTTGAAAAAATGTTTAAAAATGATATTTACTCGTTTTGTGTCCTCCGCGACCCACAAATGGGTCCACGATCCATTGTTTGGGAACCATTTTGCGCTAATACACTAGAGAGCAATACAGGAAAGCCTCCAACCAATATAGAAGGCTTCCTGTAGAAGCGAGGAACACACTAAACGTGTGGGATTTCATTCAGATTGGTCCAAGTATGAGTGTAATGTTTCCTGAGCATCCCCCCCGATGTTATGCTAGCGCTGTGATTATGTTGGCTCCGTATTACCGGTAATAAAAAGTGTAATATAGAGTTTAAATGAAACTTTTCTGGGAAATTTCTTGTATTGTCTGTCTCTCTGTGATACCCAGTAGTAGTCTATATATAGGGCTGTACCTTACACATTTTGGCCACTGGGGGCGCTAGTGAGTAATTTATGTTAATTTATATTAATTTATTCATAAATATAATTAGCATAAAACCATAACTCATAAACCCATAACTCATAAAATCATAAAATATAATTAGCATAATAATAATTATAAAATTCCACGCATTCCCTAAATTCCATGCATACCTTAATGTTTATGTTGTGATGTATTGCCATGCTTTTGTTATTGCTTATTATAAATCGCTCTGGATTAAGAGCTTAAGTGTTTTATATCATTAAATGTTTAAGTCTGCTCCATCTCCCCCTCCCTCTCTCTCTCTCTGTCCCCTGCCTGCGTGTTTTCAGGAAGGGGGGTGTCCCTCAGACAGACAGACATGCCGGCTCTGTGAATAGAACAATAGAAAGTTTAGATGAACCTCTGGGGGAGTGGGGGTGGGGGATCCCTTATCTTTTAGAAGTGCCAGGTGGCAGTTGTAACCGGGGGGTGGGGGCCATTCTCTTTGAAGTGCCAGGTGACAGTTGTAAACCCCCTCCCCCCCTCAAAACATTGATGTTGTGGTAATGTGTTAATTAGATGTAGTTAAAACCGGGGGTGGGGGGGTCCCTTATCTTTTTGATGTGCCAGGTGCAGTTGTAAACCCCCTCCCCCCTCATTAGAGGGGGGTGGGGGTCCCCTTCTCTTTGAAAGTGACAGTTGACAGGTGACAGGTACCAGGTGACAGGTGACAGGTGACAGATGACAGCAGCTGACAGCTGACAGGAAAACACACAGCTTGTGTGTTGGTTTAGCCCTAACATTGCAATTTCCAGGTGCATATATACGTTGGAGTATTGGGTGTACAGTAGGTGTACACTATTGAGTACAGGTATGGAAAAATAAAAGTATGAATAAATTATGCAAATTTAAAAAAGAAAATGAATTTAAGCAAAACTTATAATGAAAAAATAAAGAAATAGGAAAAGGTTTGTACAATGGTTGGCTAGATATTAGGTGTATAGATTCTATTGAGTTGTGTAGGCTCTGAGTTAACCTGTGTATGTATACAGAACCTGTGACATTAGGGGACCAATATTTTCTGCTATTATTGTTACCCTCCAAACGTGTTGATGCTCTTAACATGTACCCTTGAAGTTGTGTATTTGTCCAAGATTTGCGGATTGTACATTTGTACAATATGGTTATGATCATTGGGACCAGTTCAAGTAGTGATTATTACTTTCATGCAGCATATGACCAAGGTGTATATAGTTATAGTTAGTACAGTATATCCCATATGGTCTAGCGGTTTAGGATTCATGGATTTCAACCATGAGGCCCGAGTTCGACTCTTTGGGTGGGAAATATAAGTATATGTTTTCAATTATAGTGAAAGTTAATGATACCCCATAATGGTCAATATCTATAGAGATGATTACACTGCAATACCACTTATGACCTGATGTGATTTCAGCCCTCATAGTTGTCTCTTGTATGTGTGTGACCCTACAAAGGTGTAATACCAGTTTTTTTACCACACAGGCTGTAATTCCACTGATCACCACTACCTATTTATAATGCAATTTCATCTAGCACCACTACAATCCTGTAGGGGGTGTTCAAGTTCCTATTGGCTTTGTATAGGTGTAATACCAGTTTTTTACCACACAGGCTGTAATTCCACTGATCACCACTCCCTATTTATAATGCAATTCCATCTAGCACCACTATAGTCCTGTAGGGGGTGTTCAAGCTCCTATTGACTTTGTATTTTGTAATGGCAGTGTATTGGGTAATGTGGTGGATAGGACTATATGTCTATGGTATCATGTCTGTCTGTCTGTCTGTCTATATTTCGAGCTAATTGTGCGTATGTATATGTGCGTATGTGTAGCTATCAGGATGTTTTTACTGTCTATCCATCTGTGGGACCCTGGGTGACTATGTATATCTGTATATCTCTGGTGAGTGTGGTGGATTACATACATAGACTTTGGATCTAAGTAATGTAGGTGTAATTCAGCTGATCACCACTACATACATGCATAAGGTTTCAGCCTCCTAGTAGTATCTATTTATTTTTGATATATATATATATATATTGTTAATCATTCATGGGTCCTACAAGGGTTTTGCTACAGAGGATCTGTGCATTTCATCGGTGTAATACCGGTTAACACCACTACACCCCCATGCACGGGGTTTCATGGATCTCAGTTCATTTCATTTTTGGGTCTAGAGTAGGGGTTAGGTGGTTCACAGTCCGCTAAATCATGGAGAGCAGGCAAACAAAGGGGCTCTTAATTAAGGCTTTATGATTATAGGCGTAATGAGTAGGCATGTAGGGGTAGCCAGTATAGGGGTCATGAGTTATGTTTTGCTAGTAAATGTAGCAAGTCTATAGCTGCATTGACTATTCTTTAGACTTTTTAGACTAATTCAGGCTTTCAATGTTCAATGTTATTGGTGGTATGGTAACCAAATGCCCCACTGTATGTGGACCTGACTGTATAGTATATAGTATAGTATGGCTGTCTATATGGCTTTCTATGGGGGGGTGGTTTACTGTCTAACTGATTTTTCTGTAACATAGGTCTATTATGGACAGGTGGGGACCAAATGGAACCCATTAGATATTTAACTCTTGAGATGCTATCTAACTGTATGCTTGGATGACTGTAGGCCTATCTGGCTGCCTTGTGCATGTGTGGAACCACAAAGGGGGTAATATCAGGTTTGCCCCATAGGCTGTGAATTTAAGTAGTGTAGGTGTAATTCAGATCTACCCCATAGGCTCAATACGTACATGAATGGGTTATACTTAGCTTGAATATTGACCGTTGTAAATACAGCATGTGTAGCCTATCTGTGAACAATTACACAACATACAGAATAGTATGAGAGCCATAGGTGTTTACGATTATTTGGACGCAGTAACTGTCAGTTTTTACAGTATTACATGGATCCAATATTCTCTGCTATTATTTGGTATCCTTCAGCCATGATGAGGCTCTTACATGTAACACATCTGTCCTCTCTAATTATATTACAATATGGTTATGTTATGCTCAAAGGGGCACTATAGTGCAGCCTCCAACTTTTCAGCCTAGCGGTGGAAAACTGTTTCATGTTTTATCAAAATATGCTAATGTTACACAGTAAATGTGTAAAACACATTTTATATTACTCCTCCAGATTCTGCCCCCCAAAGAAAAATCCCACAATTTGTTACATAGTATCTCTATAGTCATGTGTTCAGGAAGGATCTATCCGATATTTCATATTCCATCCTAATTGTCTAACATTGGCTTTCAAAGTTTACAGTATTGACCCTGTTTTGAACAAAGAATCATCAAATCATGAACGCAGTGTGTAATTTATGTGAAATCATTGGGGTTCATCCATCTCTACATTTTTCTTAAGAAAACCGTGTAATGGGGCCCTAGTAAAACTCTGTACTTTTCTTGGAGTCCTTTCAATGCTTTTTAGCTCTTTCAAGGGTATTTATCTGTTGATCTGTATGATTGTTCGTACATTCCTACAGATACACTTAACACTAGTATGAGTGTATGCTAATGTTGATTGACCGGAAAGTATGTACATGAACATATAGGTTACATCGATATGATATACATGCTTACTTTAAACATGTACTAGCTTGTATAATCTTGTAAACCCCAAAATATCGAAAATATATCGTTGGTGTAGTTTGCCTTGAGAAATGAACATTCACCTCTGCTGAAGTAAACATGCTGATTCAACAGTGTGTCACCAGGTATAAAACTCGAAAGGACTAGCTTACATGTTAAGACATCTGTGCTGGTCATCCACACCAATATGAATCATGTTAGCAGGGTCCCCTAGCCATGCAAATTTAGATACCCATAATTAATGTTTGATTTGATTCTGGGGACATTGGTTGTTGGAGGTAATCCACACAATACGGCATCATGGGCATACGTAGAATTGTCATCATGTGCAATATTACGGCATCCGTCAGTATAGTTCATCCAATTAATTCAGTCTGCCATAGATCCATCAAAATATGGATCTATACCAGTGGGTACATATTGTCTATGTTTATAAATTATTCTGTAAAAAATTGTGGGTCGTCCATTTTCGGGGTTTAAGTGGAATGGTGTTTCGTCTTCATTAGAGGTGTAATACGGATTTGCGTTAAAGGTAGAAAATGGGTTTCTTGTTGTTGTTTTGCCAGAATCCGGTTCTAGTAGACATGACCGTCTGTTATCCATACCCTAAGGTTAGGGTTATCCATGGTTGCCAGGAACGTTTGTGATGGTTGTATGGGATGCAATGAGTTATTTTGTAGGATCTCTGTGAGTATCTGTGACGGATACACTTTGCTTACACTATAACACACTAATGTATGTGGATACTAGGTACCTCCTAGGTACTAGGTTCCGAGGGGTGGGTCATTCAATTTCAATTCAATTTCAATGGATCCACATGAACCAGTAATAGTGACAGTGGTTCAAAACAGTATTCTCCCATACCATTTTAATTTCTGTAAGACTGGTTATAAGTCATTTTAGAAAATGTCTGTAAACCCCCAACTACTGTATAGTGATGGATTGAATATTAATTTAATACATTCTGGTATTCTGAATTCTCCTAGAGTCTGATACACTACCAGCCACAACACAAACATTAAGGTATGAAATTATTATATATTTTACCATGTGAGAAACTAACTCTACATTTTAGTAGTTTAGTAGTTTAGTTCTAATAATATAGCATACCGTCTCTATAGCCTGATAGACTACCATATATTGCTAGGTCTAAAGAAATCTGAGATGAAATAATATTTTGTCTATACTCTATGTATACGATATCTATTTACTAAAACGCCCCCCATCAAATGGAGCTTACCCCCTAACCATGTCGTGAGCGGACATGCCGGTAGAAGCCATCATGGAGATAATGGATGCAAGACTAATGCTAAGAAAAAACACTGGTATATTTTGTGAAATTATTATTTCACACACCGACTATGTATTAAATTTACTTTATGAGTCAATGCTAATCACATACAACGAGCGTAGGACCCTAACGGGGTTGATACGTTCTGGAAGTTACGATTCAGTAACTCAACTTATGGATAACATTATGAGCAACGGCCAATCCATAGAGTTTCTCACGATGATGCAAGACGATCGGTTATTAGCCCGTTTCCCTACTCTGAAGACGCTGAGAGTGCAATACACGGAGTCTATCGGAGCTGTAACCCCGCGTCCTCGTATGTGTGCGGAAAACATAATAGGACCACATGAAAACATAATGGACGATAAATGGCGCATTCTTGACATGAAAGTGGATTCATTTCTGATGGAGGGGTTATTCAAAGAGACATGTTATTGTTGGCAACTTGGCATCTTGAATTGTGACGTTGTAAACAGATGTGAATAACAACGAGGTGGGGGGCGTGGTGTTTGAAGTCATGTCCCTATTTAAAAGGGTGGCCTGCTGATCTGTAGGCATACTATGCTTGCGGAGAAAAGACAGCGAGGCTTATTCACGTCAGAAAGATAAGGTTAGGAGATAATTCCTCAAGAAACAACCTTTTTCATCAATTATTTCCTCTCAATATTAGTCATGGAGGCGATGGATAAACGACGGCCCCATAATGAATCAATGGAACACCAGCCGTTATCGTCAACCGAACCAATCGATGCAAATACATCTATCGTACCTATATTCGACTCATACGATCCTTTCAAAGTATGGGGGTATGTGAATCTGCAAGAGGACAGATTGGTCTATACACCGGATCTCAAATTATACGAAGAGAGAATGGAGGACGAGGTCATGACCGGTGAACTGTTAAGCATCCATATGCCGATAATTGATGAGGACGACCTGGTGGAGGATGATGAGGAGGACATAGTGGACTCTGATTTGGAGGGGCTAATATTCGATCCTGACAACAAGTATTTTGCACCGATTGAACCGTTGGACTTGACTACAAGCAAGAAAACTCCGAAAATGGACAAATTGGACAACTACCCATCACAATCCCCTCACTCACCAGAACCGAACTATGAAACACAGAACTATTCAAAACCACTGTCATCCCCTGCAGACTCTGGTGATGAGGATGCAACATCCCCTCTAACTGCACACAAGGCCTGGATCTCGGAGTCTGCTTCACCTACAGTCAAAACTAACTGGGTGAAACCTAAAACTAGCTGGATGAAACCCAAAACTAACTGGATGAACCGAATGGATGATATTCTTCATGTCCCCACATATGGAATGGGTCGCAGGAATGTTAAAGATATAAAGATTGCATTAAAATTATGGGATATCGAACACGAACAGAAAAACCGAGATTCACATGAAGGGGCCTGTTAGAGATACATTAGTACATTAATCTCTGATAGATATGATTATCCTTTTACCTAGACCTAGATAAAACCATCATTGATAACTCAACGATTGCAAACTAATAGTATTGAACTGTATCATTGACAACTCAACGATTGCACGCTAATAGTATTGAACTGTATAATCTAAGCAGTATGATTGCTTTACCCATTTTGTACTATATGATTTAATTTGACATGTCTATTAAATGTGTTGTGTAACATACCTATGTAAATATATGTTATGTTTCTCGCTAAATAAAAATATCAAACATATTTTGATTGTGGTTTTAGTTTTTATTCACTATTACCTGTGTTAGATTCTCGCTAGGTTCTTACGTGGGTAGTATACTAAGCTTTGTAACTATTGTAACTAATTAGGATTATGCCATGGTGAATGGTCCTTCCTTTTTTTGCTGTGGGTGTAGACCTATAAAACAGCGCTTAACCTCAAAGGTCAGCCATGAATAAAGGTGTTTTACATAACCAGAATTGGAAGGCTCCACCTCTCTGAGGGTGTTGTTAAATACCAAATACCATGGGGGTGTATAGCATAGGCTACTCCGTAATATACGATACATGTCAAAGCGTGAGACATTGAGACATTGAGACATTGAGACACTGAAAGAGCTCTGAAATGAAAGAACGAAAGAAAGAAAGAAGAATTTACTCTACCTGCTATCAAGACGATGATAGAAAGGTTTGGGATTTATCTGAGGGGAGGAAAATAAGAATGACATTCTCACCATTCATATACTACCCGTATATCGAACTATATACATTGGAAGCAGGGGTTAGTATGTTTGAAGACAGAGTGCCTTACATACGAGTTTATGAATCTGAATATGAGAAATTGGTACCAGCTATTCTAGAGTTCTGTAATTATTTGCAATTGGTATCAAAAATACATCTAGATTATATAGAACCATCTCAAATTGTACGCGTAGACGATACAATACCTATTCGTAATAAAGCAGAGGGGTTCATCGTGGATTGTTCTAGATCAAATTTATGGTTGTTATTGAGATACAAATCTCAAGGCGCTACTCCGCTTCAAATTCCTAAAAGTATTATGGAAAAAGAAAAAAGACTTCCCTATTCAACTATCCGTTGACGTGAAAGATTTGGGGATTCTAAGGCATGTATTGAGAGTAGGTTTTGATTTTTTCAAAGCAACTAGAGAGAGGCGAAAGATAACTTTGCTTGAAGACCGTATTAGGGGGTTTAGTCATGTCAGTCATGCAGTCACTGAAAATAACCCTAGGCGTGTGGATTACCAGGCATGCCCTACCGGCCGTACAGGGTTTTCGTTCGGTGATTATATACCTAATAGGCCTACTGGTATCGATCTCGCAAAACCGGCTGGCGCTACATTATTCTCAATGCCTGATGACAGCCTGGAAAATGACGCACCAACAATTGCAGATACTACGCCCACCCCTCCTACACTATAGGTAAAAGGCGAACTCCTCCTCCTCTTCCTTATACACCGTTGTCTTATACTCCATGCATGCAATTGCGATATGATCATTGATCATTCACCATGGAGGACTCTACTTTTTCAGTGGGAGAATCCAGCTCAAGTGGAGGAGACAAAGCTTGGTGGATGGACCCTCGGAGGGCTGTGTATGAGACACCATCATGGTGGAATCCCACCAGTACTGGGGATACGGATGAAGACGATGAATATGATGATATGGACAAAGACTATGAATATGATGAGAGGGCATTTTGGGGCTATGATACAGGGGACGCTGAATATTTTGAGAGGGTAGACCTATTATCCACAAATTCACCCGTCCCCCATGACACTCCAACCACCTCAACAGTGCTTTCGACGCCATCCCCAGTGAATTTGCCCCTGACTATGGATGAGAATGACGGGGTGATCAGTACAGTACATATAGATATTATGAAAATACGTGTTGTTAAACTACTCGAATAGGTTATAACTGAGCATATGAAAGAGGGTTGCCATGGCTGTCAAATAGATCATCCTAGTCAAACCGAACATTCATGTTTAGGCCCTACGCCTAGATATTACTTCTACAATCATTTTAAAGATTTAATGAAAAAACTATGGACTGATGAATTTATACCTAGGGTTATGAAGGTATTGGAAACTCACGGAATTGTAGCACCACGGTCGAGAATCCATGGAATATGCAGATGTTTTCTGCATGACCTGAAGGATTTACCCTATATACACGCAAAAATCAAAGACATAACTAATGCCCCGATGAATGACCCGCTTGCATAGTTGCATATATTGCAAATAGTTTGATGACCTGTTATTGTCACATATTGTACATACTATACATTGTATGTACTGTATTGAGAAAACTAAATGTTTTTATTTAATGAATGTTTGTGTATATTATGTTATCTTCTTTTTTTCTTTTTTTTAACTACATGACTACGACTACTACTACTACATGTATTGTGTAACATACCTGTGTAAATATGTATGTCAAATATAATTTCATGTTTTTCTTGCTAAATAAAAATATTGTTTCATCAAAATATTATTTCATCTCAGATTTCTTTAGACATAGCAATATATGGTAGTCTATCAGGCTATAGAGACGGTATGCTATATTATTAGAACTAAACTACTAAACTACTAAAATGTAGAGTTAGTTTCTCACATGGTAAAATATATAATAATTTCATACCTTAATGTTTGTGTTGTGGCTGGTAGTGTATCAGACTCTAGGAGAATTCAGAATACCAGAATGTATTAAATTAATATTCAATCCATCACTATACAGTAGTTGGGGGTTTACAGACATTTTCTAAAATGACTTATAACCAGTCTTACAGAAATTAAAATGGTATGGGAGAATACTGTTTTGAACCACTGTCACTATTACTGGTTCATGTGGATCCATTGAAATTGAATTGAAATTGAATGACCCACCCCTCGGAACCTAGTACCTAGGAGGTACCTAGTATCCACATACATTAGTGTGTTATAGTGTAAGCAAAGTGTATCCGTCACAGATACTCACAGAGATCCTACAAAATAACTCATTGCATCCCATACAACCATCACAAACGTTCCTGGCAACCACGGATAACCCTAACCTTAGGGTATGGATAACAGACGGTCATGTCTACTAGAACCGGATTCTGGCAAAACAACAACAAGAAACCCATTTTCTACCTTTAACGCAAATCCGTATTACACCTCTAATGAAGACGAAACACCATTCCACTTAAACCCCGAAAATGGACGACCCACAATTTTTTACAGAATAATTTATAAACATAGACAATATGTACCCACTGGTATAGATCCATATTTTGATGGATCTATGGCAGACTGAATTAATTGGATGAACTATACTGACGGATGCCGTAATATTGCACATGATGACAATTCTACGTATGCCCATGATGCCGTATTGTGTGGATTACCTCCAACAACCAATGTCCCCAGAATCAAATCAAACATTAATTATGGGTATCTAAATTTGCATGGCTAGGGGACCCTGCTAACATGATTCATATTGGTGTGGATGACCAGCACAGATGTCTTAACATGTAAGCTAGTCCTTTCGAGTTTTATACCTGGTGACACACTGTTGAATCAGCATGTTTACTTCAGCAGAGGTGAATGTTCATTTCTCAAGGCAAACTACACCAACGATATATTTTCGATATTTTGGGGTTTACAAGATTATACAAGCTAGTACATGTTTAAAGTAAGCATGTATATCATATCGATGTAACCTATATGTTCATGTACATACTTTCCGGTCAATCAACATTAGCATACACTCATACTAGTGTTAAGTGTATCTGTAGGAATGTACGAACAATCATACAGATCAACAGATAAATAACCTTGAAAGAGCTAAAAAGCATTGAAAGGACTCCAAGAAAAGTACAGAGTTTTACTAGGGCCCCATTACACGGTTTTCTTAAGAAAAATGTAGAGATGGATGAACCCCAATGATTTCACATAAATTACACACTGCGTTCATGATTTGATGATTCTTTGTTCAAAACAGGGTCAATACTGTAAACTTTGAAAGCCAATGTTAGACAATTAGGATGGAATATGAAATATCGGATAGATCCTTCCTGAACACATGACTATAGAGATACTATGTAACAAATTGTGGGATTTTTCTTTGGGGGGCAGAATCTGGAGGAGTAATATAAAATGTGTTTTACACATTTACTGTGTAACATTAGCATATTTTGATAAAACATGAAACAGTTTTCCACCGCTAGGCTGAAAAGTTGGAGGCTGCACTATAGTGCCCCTTTGAGCATAACATAACCATATTGTAATATAATTAGAGAGGACAGATGTGTTACATGTAAGAGCCTCATCATGGCTGAAGGATACCAAATAATAGCAGAGAATATTGGATCCATGTAATACTGTAAAAACTGACAGTTACTGCGTCCAAATAATCGTAAACACCTATGGCTCTCATACTATTCTGTATGTTGTGTAATTGTTCACAGATAGGCTACACATGCTGTATTTACAACGGTCAATATTCAAGCTAAGTATAACCCATTCATGTACGTATTGAGCCTATGGGGTAGATCTGAATTACACCTACACTACTTAAATTCACAGCCTATGGGGCAAACCTGATATTACCCCCTTTGTGGTTCCACACATGCACAAGGCAGCCAGATAGGCCTACAGTCATCCAAGCATACAGTTAGATAGCATCTCAAGAGTTAAATATCTAATGGGTTCCATTTGGTCCCCACCTGTCCATAATAGACCTATGTTACAGAAAAATCAGTTAGACAGTAAACCACCCCCCCCATAGAAAGCCATATAGACAGCCATACTATACTATATACTATACAGTCAGGTCCACATACAGTGGGGCATTTGGTTACCATACCACCAATAACATTGAACATTGAAAGCCTGAATTAGTCTAAAAAGTCTAAAGAATAGTCAATGCAGCTATAGACTTGCTACATTTACTAGCAAAACATAACTCATGACCCCTATACTGGCTACCCCTACATGCCTACTCATTACGCCTATAATCATAAAGCCTTAATTAAGAGCCCCTTTGTTTGCCTGCTCTCCATGATTTAGCGGACTGTGAACCACCTAACCCCTACTCTAGACCCAAAAATGAAATGAACTGAGATCCATGAAACCCCGTGCATGGGGGTGTAGTGGTGTTAACCGGTATTACACCGATGAAATGCACAGATCCTCTGTAGCAAAACCCTTGTAGGACCCATGAATGATTAACAATATATATATATATATATCAAAAATAAATAGATACTACTAGGAGGCTGAAACCTTATGCATGTATGTAGTGGTGATCAGCTGAATTACACCTACATTACTTAGATCCAAAGTCTATGTATGTAATCCACCACACTCACCAGAGATATACAGATATACATAGTCACCCAGGGTCCCACAGATGGATAGACAGTAAAAACATCCTGATAGCTACACATACGCACATATACATACGCACAATTAGCTCGAAATATAGACAGACAGACAGACAGACATGATACCATAGACATATAGTCCTATCCACCACATTACCCAATACACTGCCATTACAAAATACAAAGTCAATAGGAGCTTGAACACCCCCTACAGGACTATAGTGGTGCTAGATGGAATTGCATTATAAATAGGGAGTGGTGATCAGTGGAATTACAGCCTGTGTGGTAAAAAACTGGTATTACACCTATACAAAGCCAATAGGAACTTGAACACCCCCTACAGGATTGTAGTGGTGCTAGATGAAATTGCATTATAAATAGGTAGTGGTGATCAGTGGAATTACAGCCTGTGTGGTAAAAAAACTGGTATTACACCTTTGTAGGGTCACACACATACAAGAGACAACTATGAGGGCTGAAATCACATCAGGTCATAAGTGGTATTGCAGTGTAATCATCTCTATAGATATTGACCATTATGGGGTATCATTAACTTTCACTATAATTGAAAACATATACTTATATTTCCCACCCAAAGAGTCGAACTCGGGCCTCATGGTTGAAATCCATGAATCCTAAACCGCTAGACCATATGGGATATACTGTACTAACTATAACTATATACACCTTGGTCATATGCTGCATGAAAGTAATAATCACTACTTGAACTGGTCCCAATGATCATAACCATATTGTACAAATGTACAATCCGCAAATCTTGGACAAATACACAACTTCAAGGGTACATGTTAAGAGCATCAACACGTTTGGAGGGTAACAATAATAGCAGAAAATATTGGTCCCCTAATGTCACAGGTTCTGTATACATACACAGGTTAACTCAGAGCCTACACAACTCAATAGAATCTATACACCTAATATCTAGCCAACCATTGTACAAACCTTTTCCTATTTCTTTATTTTTTCATTATAAGTTTTGCTTAAATTCATTTTCTTTTTTAAATTTGCATAATTTATTCATACTTTTATTTTTCCATACCTGTACTCAATAGTGTACACCTACTGTACACCCAATACTCCAACGTATATATGCACCTGGAAATTGCAATGTTAGGGCTAAACCAACACACAAGCTGTGTGTTTTCCTGTCAGCTGTCAGCTGCTGTCATCTGTCACCTGTCACCTGTCACCTGGTACCTGTCACCTGTCAACTGTCACTTTCAAAGAGAAGGGGACCCCCACCCCCCTCTAATGAGGGGGGAGGGGGTTTACAACTGCACCTGGCACATCAAAAAGATAAGGGACCCCCCCACCCCCGGTTTTAACTACATCTAATTAACACATTACCACAACATCAATGTTTTGAGGGGGGGAGGGGGTTTACAACTGTCACCTGGCACTTCAAAGAGAATGGCCCCCACCCCCCGGTTACAACTGCCACCTGGCACTTCTAAAAGATAAGGGATCCCCCACCCCCACTCCCCCAGAGGTTCATCTAAACTTTCTATTGTTCTATTCACAGAGCCGGCATGTCTGTCTGCCTGAGGGACACCCCCCTTCCTGAAAACACGCAGGCAGGGGACAGAGAGAGAGAGAGGGAGGGGGAGATGGAGCAGACTTAAACATTTAATGATATAAAACACTTAAGCTCTTAATCCAGAGCGATTTATAATAAGCAATAACAAAAGCATGGCAATACATCACAACATAAACATTAAGGTATGCATGGAATTTAGGGAATGCGTGGAATTTTATAATTATTATTATGCTAATTATATTTTATGATTTTATGAGTTATGGGTTTATGAGTTATGGTTTTATGCTAATTATATTTATGAATAAATTAATATAAATTAACATAAATTACTCACTAGCGCCCCCAGTGGCCAAAATGTGTAAGGTACAGCCCTATATATAGACTACTCCCAGTGACGCTCTTGTGAAACGATTTTATCCTGGCCTAACAGTGTCCAGTGTATTTTTAAAAACACTCCGTATTTTCACTGGCAACCATTAACGTCGGCCCCCCAAAAAAATAAGGATCCGCTCGAGGGAGTTTCTTAAAATTAAAGAAGCATGCATGACGTGGTGAATCGCATTTAGAGGCTAAAATAAATACAATAACTGAATGCTAAATATACCTGCAACGCCCTGACGATGAGACCGTTAATGAGCCATTACGGCAGATTCTACAAATGCCTTCTAAATCGGTGTTCTCAAGCGTTTTTGACTCCCAAAATGTATACGTTTTTGGCTACGGAACCCCCTCGCACTGCCCCACCCCACCCGCCCACAACCAGATTTATGTTAAATTCAAAATAATTCACTTTCAAGATTTTTTTGTAATTCTTTAAAAAAATAGCAGGTGTACAAGCTGGAACGAAGTGACACGGTGTGAGCTTGTATACCTGCTACAAGCAGAGTCTACAGTCCAGGGGTCAGGGGTCAGGGGTCATCAACATGTCCTGCTACAAGCAGAGTCTACAGTCCAGGGGTCAACATGTTGTATACCTGCTACAAGCAGAGTCTACAGTCCAGGGGTCAGGGGTCAACATGTCCTGCTACAAGCAGAGTCTACAGTCCAGGGGTCAGGGGTCAACATGTCCTGCTACAAGCAGAGTCTACAGTCCAGGGGTCAGGGGTCAACATGTCCTGCTACAAGCAGTGTCTACAGTCCAGGGGCCAACATGTCCTGCTACAAGCAGTGTCTACAGTCCAGGGGTCATCAACATGTCCTGCTACAAGCAGTGTCTACAGTCCAGGGGTCAACATGTCCTGCTACAAGCAGTGTCTACAGTCCAGGGGTCAGGGGTCATCAACATGTCCTGCTACAAGCAGTGTCTACAGTCCAGGGGTCAACATGTCCTGCTACAAGCAGTGTCTACAGTCCAGGGGTCAGGGGTCATCAACATGTCCTGCTACAAGCAGTGTCTACAGTCCAGGGGTCAACATGTCCTGCTACAAGCAGTGTCTACAGTCCAGGGGTCATCAACATGTCCTGCTACAAGCAGTGTCTACAGTCCAGGGGTCAGGGGTCATCAACATGTCCTGCTACAAGCAGTGTCTACAGTCCAGGGGTCAACATGTCCTGCTACAAGCAGTGTCTACAGTCCAGGGGTCAGGGGTCATCAACATGTCCTGCTACAAGCAGAGTCTACAGTCCAGGGGTCAACATGTCCTGCTACAAGCAGTGTCTACAGTCCAGGGGTCATCAACATGTCCGTACACGGACAAATGTGTCTGTGGCAACGACTTGGTCTTTTTACACACCATACAGAATGTTCTGATTTTGATCAGTCTCCAGGTCTCCAGGTTTTCTTCAGAATATGTATGACACTTATTTACTACGACACTATGGCATATTAGGAGATCCAGCTAGTACTAGTGTTTCTCAAATATTGTATTTGCAAGGATTCCTTAACTCTGCGAGTGTACAAATCGAACCCGTAAAGGCCTATTCATAGTCTGGATTTTCGGTGGTGAGGTGACCACCGCTCCGGTGGTGAGCTGACCACCGGAGCTGAAATAACGTTGAGCGGTGGTGAGTAAAAACAGAGAGAAGGGCTGGAGCGGTGGCGGTGGTTTGCTCTTCACCGCGGCTCGTGACGTCATGTTGTAGTTCGGTGGTCACCTAACCACCGAAAATCTAGACTATGTATGAGCCTTTAGGGTCCATTTGTATACTATCAGAGTTACAGACCTGTTATGGTCATTCAGGGCTATCTTTTTATGTGCTTCTGGTAATATTATTGTCTGCTCATTTTGTATGTCCGTGGCAAACATGGCATTTTTACAAAAATGTCCACCCCAAGCCAGCATGGCAATGACCCCTACAGTCTACTCTAGACTCTAGACTAGAGTAGACTTCATGAGTCCTAGTCTACTCTAGACTCTAGACTAGAGTAGACTTCATGAGTCCTAGTCTACTCTAGACTCTAGACTAGAGTAGACTTCATGAGTCCTAGTCTACTCTAGACTCTAGACTAGAGTAGACTTCATGAGTCCTAGTCTACTCTAGACTAGAGTAGACTTCATGAGTCCTAGTCTACTCTAGACTCTAGACTAGAGTAGACTTCATGAGTCCTAGTCTACTCTATACTCTATACTAGAGTAGACTTCATGAGTCCTAGTCTACTCTAGACTAGAGTAGACTTCATGAGTCCTAGTCTACTCTAGACTCTAGACTAGAGTAGACTTCATGAGTCCTAGTCTACTCTAGACTCTAGACTAGAGTAGACTTCATGAGTCCTAGTCTACTCTAGACTAGAGTAGACTTCATGAGTCCTAGTCTACTCTAGACTCTAGACTAGAGTAGACTTCATGAGTCCTAGTCTACTCTAGACTAGAGTAGACTTCATGAGTCCTAGTCTACTCTAGACTCTAGACTAGAGTAGACTTCATGAGTCCTAGTCTACTCTAGACTCTAGACTAGAGTAGACTTCATGAGTCCTAGTCTACTCTAGACTCTAGACTAGAGTAGACTTCATGAGTCCTAGTCTACTCTAGACTCCAGACTAGAGTAGACTTCATGAGTCCTAGTCTACTCTAGACTCTAGACTAGAGTAGACTTCATGAGTCCTAGTCTACTCTAGACTCTAGACTAGAGTAGACTTCATGCGTCCTAGTCTACTCTAGACTCTAGACTAGAGTAGACTTCATGAGTCCTAGTCTACTCTAGACTCTAGACTAGAGTAGACTTCATGAGTCCTAGTCTAGACTAGAGTCTAGACTCGAGAGGACTCAGAATAATAACGTTGTCTTTCCCCCCTCCCCTTCTTCTCCTGATTCATACAACAGAAACCGATACAAGGAAAGCAGTCGTGGTTTTCCTGATGGGGGAAAAAGCGAGCCATCGGCCACGGCCAGCGTGTTATACCATCAGAAAATAAAACACACTGCTGCTGATTGCTGCCCGCAAGAACCTTCACATTGTTTTAAAGAAGCAAAACGTGTTATATTTAATTCTGAAAGTTCCCCCCCCTGGTCATTCAGAACGATATGCTGTGCACAGCAGTGGCTTTGCTTGACCATCGATCAATACTTTTATACTTCTACTCCACTACATCTCAGAGTACTTTTACTTAGTACATTATTTGAAGTTACCTACTTAGATACATTTAGATTATTACTTCAAATCAAACATTAACTAATAAATACCTATTTTATGTTTTGTTAAGCTTGACACATTTTCTTTTTTCTTCTTTCTTTTCTTTCTTTTTTTTTTTTTTTTTTTTTTACAAATTTCATTACTTTTACTTTGGTACTGTAAGTATATTTTGATGCTTTTGTACCATACTTGCTCGAGTAAAATTATAAATACAGAAAATGTACTTGTAAGGGATTAGTTATATACATTGTCTTAACCACTTAAATCCCAGCGCCCGTATTGTGGGGAAAGAAATAGCAGATCGACAAGCTCACAACGTATGGCGCTGCAACGCGTTGTGAGCTTGTGCATCTGCTGTTATTTTTAGTTTAAAGCTTTACCCACAATAATAGCAAAACAGAAAATACAGTGGCATAGAGCCCTGAGGGACTCCGTTCAACCATATGGGGTTCAACCCATTAAAACTGGGAAAGCGCCTGTGTCATTTTAGAGTTTTGCGTTGCCTATTTAAAAAAACAAAACAAAACAAAAAGCACATCACTTCGCACCATGGGGGACCGGGCCTTTTGCTCGGCAGCACCACGATATGGAACAGCCTCCCCATGGACTTGAGAGTGCCACAGACTGTGGAATGTTTTAAAACAGGCCTGAAAACCTTCCTGTTTCGGAAGGCTTTTTCGTGTTGAACTGTTATCGCTTTTTTTTTTATAACCCTGTTTTTAACTTTCTATGATTGATTATATGTTTTAACCATGTAGCACTCTGGGATTCCTTGTGAATGAAAAGTGCAATACAAATAAAATTCATTATTATTATTATTATTATTCGTGCTTGTATATCTGCTATTTTTTAACATATTTTTGAGCGCTGCCTAACTGCTCCAATGAACAGCAATGTGTGTCCCTATGTAGGTATGTCTCCATGTATACTGTATATCTCCATGTATGTCTGTATGAGTACAGAGACAGCTGCAATACTGCTGGGTGACCGTGTGTCTCTATACAGTATGTCCATATGTATGTATGTATGTATGTACAGTATGTCTGTTTAGCCACACACACACACACACACACACACACACACACACACACACACACACACACACACACACACACACACACACACACACACACACACACACACACACACACACACACACACACACACACACACACACACACACACACACACACACACACACACACACACACACACACACACACACAGCACCGAGAACCATGCAGTGATCTAGAAGGCATCGATCTAGAAGTGTGAGAACCATGCAGTGATCTAGAAGGCATTTGCAGAATGGTTCTGGAGTACTTCTTCCACCATGGTGGTTAGGAGACAGCCCTATAGAATGAATCACTCAGAACTGGCTGTCTGGAAGACTGATCCTGTAAGTGCTCCAAGACAGTGGCCCACATGTGTCTGAGAGAGAGAGAGAGAGCTTTGGCCTCCTGCCCACAACGCTATTCTGTCTGGAGGACAAAGATTCAGGAGGAAAAGGCTGTTAAGTGAGTGACGCACCATCCCGATACATGTTGTGTGTCGCGTGACGATCTACGAGCTCGCATTGCGGACGAGAGGTGTTGAGAGCTTGTAGATCGAGGCATGAGTGTGTGTGTGTGTGCGCGCGTGCGTGCGTGCGTGCGTGCGTGTGTGCACACGGGAGAGTTTCAAATGCACAACTGCAGACCTATGTTCCATCTCACATTTGTAACTGTGGTCGTTTTATTAATACCTTGGTGGAGGAAACCTACACGAAAGAGAAACGCATAGGTTTCAGTCATTATTAAAAGTAAACACAGGGAACAACCGCAAATTACTTCCAAAATAGCAAAAGTATGTTTTTCCACTGGGTAGCATACAGTACATACAGTATGGAAAGAGGAAAGATCTCCACCCTCCTAGTGGGAGAAGATTTGCATTTTATGAGTGTTTATATTATTATTGGTGCTATGAATTTAACATAGGGTCTGAGTCTGACTGAGGGTCAAAAAGGCAGATGCTAAATCTTTATGATGAACTCATTGGATGTCATTTCCTTGACTGTTTATTTAGCAGTTTAGTTAAGGTTAGTTTAGTCTAGATTAGGCAGTGGTGGAAAAAGTACTCACATTTGTAACTTAAGTAAAAGTTGATACTGCCATGCAGAAACACTTAAAAGTCCGGTAATCAAAATTTACTTGAGTAAAGTAAGTATTGGCATAAAAATATCCTTAAAGTAAAAAGTACTCATTATGCAGAATGTCCTGTTTCACAAGTTATCATATGTCTAAAATGTATAAAAAACCTTTTGAAGATAGCAGATCTACAAGCTCACAACGCGTCATGATGTGATGCGTTGAGCTTGTAGATCGGCTATTTTCAAAAAGCCAAAGTTTAAATACGGCTGAAGTGGTTAACTTAGGCCTATGATTTGTAAAAAGTGAATAATCAAAATCTGTAAAGTTAGTAAAGTTTTCAAATAATTGTAGTGGAGTAAAAGTACTATATTTTCCTCTGAGATGTAGTAGAGTAGTATTGAAAAACTGGAGAGAACTTAAGTACAGGACTTAAGTAAATTACACCACTGAGTTTACTTATACAAGGTAAATTGTTGTCTGCTGTTCCGGCAGTGCACATATAATTATGCAAAAAATAAATAGGCCTACTAATACAACAATAAGAGAAATACAATAGATTGCTCAATGTGATAATTAAGGTTGTCAGGTTGAAGATGTAATTGCATCCATTGTATGTAACTGTTCAGGGGCTTCAGTGTGGGTGAAGGGTGTGTGTGCATTCCGTTCATGAACACACGTTTAATTATAGCGCCCGTTGTAGACGAGTACAGTGACAGCTTCTCTATTGATTCACACACACATGCTAATGGTTTTGTTGTGGTGACGTACAGTACAGTATACAGTGTGAGAATGGAAAGCAGGAAGACGTCTGTTGATCAAAGGTGTGCCGAGGAACACCGATATAAAAACCTAGATACCTCTGCCTCATTCGCCGCTGCAATTCATTGGAGCAACCTGGGCGCACGTGAGGGCGGAAGTGCGCCGGACATGAGCGTCATGGCACATCCCCGGCGTCCAGTCACGTGACCCCCTTCCTTTCGTTACTTTACTCTATGGCACCAACGCGGATGCTTGCCCTCACTTGAGATACAGACGCCCCAGAGCCGAAGGAGGCTCTGTCTATGGAGGAACATGTCTATGTTCTGTCTATGGAGGAACATGTCTATGTTCTGTCTATGGAGGAACATGTCTATGTTCTGTCTATGGAGGAACAGAACATGTCTATGTTCTGTCTATGGAGGAACATGTCTGTTCTGTCTATGGAGGAACATGTCTGTTCTGTCTATGGAGGAACATGTCTGTTCTGTCTATGGAGGAACATGTCTGTTCTGTCTATGGAGGAACATGTATGTTATGTCTATGGAGGAACATGTCTGTGTTCTGTCTATGGAGGAACATGTCTGTTCTGTCTATGGAGGAACATGTCTGTTCTGTCTATGGAGGAACATGTCTATGTTCTGTCTATGGAGGAACATGTCTGTTCTGTCTATGGAGGAACATGTCTATGTTCTGTCTATGGAGGAACATGTCTATGTTCTGTCTATGGAGGAACATGTCTATGGAGGAACATGTCTATGTTCTGTCTATGGAGGAACATGTCTATGTTCTGTCTATGGAGGAACATGTCTGTTCTGTCTATGGAGGAACATGTCTGTGTTCTGTCTATGGAGGAACATGTCTGTGTTCTGTCTATGGAGGAACATGTCTATGTTCTGTCTATGGAGGAACATGTCTGTTCTGTCTATGGAGGAACATGTCTATGTTCTGTCTATGGAGGAACATGTCTGTTCTGTCTATGGAGGAACATGTCTGTTCTGTCTATGGAGGAACATGTCTATGTTCTGTCTATGGAGGAACATGTCTGTTCTGTCTATGGAGGAACATGTCTATGTTCTGTCTATGGAGGAACATGTCTGTTCTGTCTATGGAGGAACATGTCTGTTCTGTCTATGGAGGAACATGTCTATGTTCTGTCTATGGAGGAACATGTCTATGTTCAGTCTATGGAGGAACATGTCTATGTTCTGTCTATGGAGGAACATGTCTATGTTCTGTCTATGGAGGAACATGTCTATGTTCTGTCTATGGAGGAACATGTCTGTGTTCTGTCTATGGAGGAACATGTCTGTTCTGTCTATGGAGGAACATGTCTGTTCTGTCTATGGAGGAACATGTCTATGTTCTGTCTATGGAGGAACATGTCTATGTTCTGTCTATGGAGGAACATGTCTATGTTCTGTCTATGGAGGAACATGTCTATGTTCTGTCTATGGAGGAACATGTCTATGTTCTGTCTATGGAGGAACATGTCTGTTCTGTCTATGGAGGAACATGTCTATGTTCTGTCTATGGAGGAACATGTCTATATGTCTATGGAGGAACATGTCTATGTTCTGTCTATGGAGGAACATGTCTATATGTCTATGGAGGCACATGTATATGTTCTGTCTATGGAGGAACATGTCTATGTTCTGTCTATGGAGGAACATGTCTGTTCTGTCTATGGAGGAACATGTCTGTTCTGTCTATGGAGGAACATGTCTGTTCTGTCTATGGAGGAACATGTCTATGTTCTGTCTATGGAGGAACATGTCTATGTTCTGTCTATGGAGGAACATGTCTATGTTCTGTCTATGGAGGAACATGTCTATGTTCTGTCTATGGAGGAACATGTCTATGTTCTGTCTATGGAGGAACATGTCTATGTTCTGTCTATGGAGGAACATGTCTATGTTCTGTCTATGGAGGAACATGTCTATGTTCTGTCTATGGAGGAACATGTCTGTGTTCTGTCTATGGAGGAACATGTCTATGTTCTGTCTATGGAGGAACATGTCTGTGTTCTGTCTATGGAGGAACATGTCTATGTTCTGTCTATGGAGGAACATGTCTATGTTCTGTCTATGGAGGAACATGTCTATGTTCTGTCTATGGAGGAACATGTCTGTGTTCTGTCTATGGAGGAACATGTCTATGTTCTGTCTATGGAGGAACATGTCTATGTTCTGTCTATGGAGGAACATGTCTGTTCTGTCTATGGAGGAACATGTCTGTTCTGTATATGGAGGAACATGTCTATGTTCTGTCTATGGAGGAACATGTCTGTTCTGTCTATGGAGGAACATGTCTGTTCTGTCTATGGAGGAACATGTCTATGTTCTGTCTATGGAGGAACATGTCTATGTTCTGTCTATGGAGGAACATGTCTATGTTCTGTCTATGGAGGAACATGTCTATGTTCTGTCTATGGAGGAACATGTCTATGTTCTGTCTATGGAGGAACATGTCTGTTCTGTCTATGGAGGAACATGTCTGTTCTGTCTATGGAGGAACATGTCTATGTTCTGTCTATGGAGGAACATGTCTATGTTCTGTCTATGGAGGAACATGTCTATGTTCTGTCTATGGAGGAACATGTCTATGTTCTGTCTATGGAGGAACATGCAGTGTTTTCTTTTCCATAGCCACTGTTTACTTGATCCCCTCCTTTTTTCCCTCTACACTAAATCACTACACTGAAATAGTCAATCTGCTATTTTTTCTTCTTCTGAATGTTATTTTTGCGTAATGTTTGCCCAGAATATTGACGCTAGGGTGAGCGCTGACACCGCAGCAGGACATCATGTTGTAGTTTTTGGTGGTCACCTTATCGGTGCAGTGGTGACACACACAACCCATACTAAAATACACTGAGAATGGCAAATATTTGACTTACTATGCCCTGTGTTTGCTTTCCCACTATCAGTATGCAGCCAGTGTGAAATACTATATATATAATATATATATATAGTGTGTGTGTGTGTGTGTGTGTGTGTGTGTGTGTGTGTGTGTGTGTGTGTGAATCCAGATGTGAAGAGCCCCCAGTGTCTAACACTCTCAGATAATTGCCCTGTAGCAGTACTAGGGTTGCGGTGTAAAGTTGCGTGTAAATATTGGCAGTTGCTTATTGGGTTTGCTGTCTAATGTATATAATGCCGTTCTCAAATATTCAATTGTCAATATGTCAATTGAGTTCATAATTTAAATGTAAGCAGCACTATGTAACATTTTCTTAAAGGGACACTTCACCTTTAGAACACTTTCCTGGGGGTCTTTATGTGTGTAATATGTGGTTTTAGATATTGTGGCTAAATCAACTTTCCGAGGGCGACTGAACGATTGCGTTCCAGATGTCCTTCTGATGGATTTTTCTTGGTTATCAATATTTCTATCATCCAACAAATCGCTCTGAAAGTGATCCAAAGGATCGTACGCTATTACAACTCTATGGGGAAGACCATTTTCTTTAGCCCAGGCTAAAACCGGATGTGACGTTTGTGGGCATTCCTGTCTACCTTCGTGTCCATGTATAGGGGAGGGCTGTCTTACTGAGACAACATGTAGTCCAGGAAGTAAGTGAGCCCAGTGTCTATGACATCAGAGACACTGGGCTCACTGACTCATTAACATATATTTTTTTGCAAAAAGGGTGAAGTGTCCCTCTAATGAATAAAATGTAATTTTGTCCAATTTGTACGTAGAGTATGTAAATACAATATAACGTATTGTATTTTGTCTCTCTGCTCTTCTATACCATGTGTCATAGTTTAGCTTCTATAGGCCTTGTTTAAGTAGACCTGCGGCTGCTTGTTTCTCCCACAGAATCTGGCAACACTTGTCTCTAGCCTCCAAACCACACAGTGGTAAACTGTCAGGGAGTTGTACTACAGCAATGTGGAAAAGGAAATGTAGGACATAATATGGACTGGGTGTAATTATTGTTTAAAAGATGTAATAGCCTACTGTCTGTGTGCTGTTAACCACACAAGTTTAACTAACTTGGTTTAAGGTTTTTATTTGTATTTATTTCTTTTATACTTCTGTCTCACCTTGGTTTAAGTGTTAAACCAAGTCAGCTACCTGGGGTCCCCCAGGGCTTTATTGACGCCTTCTTTTTTCTAACCTACTGCACCTAAATCTCTGAGGCACAAAACAGCTCACAACGCATGGCGCTGCGACACGCGGCCGTGAGCTTGTAGATCGGCTATTTTCAGCGAATATATACAGTATACAGTAAGAGCAAAAACAGAAGATTCACTAGTATGGAGCCTTGAGGGACTCCGGGGGTTCAGGTGGTACAATTAAGGGATGTGCTCAAAAGTACTCAATTGTTTTACTTAAGTAAAAGTACTGCAATGTAGAACACTCTGTTAGAAGTAAAAGTCTGGAGTAAAAGTACAAAAGTATTGGCATCAAAATGTATTTAAAGTACCAAAAGTAGAAAGTACTCACCATCTATATAGGGCTGAAGTGTTTAATGTATGTTTTGAAATAAAGTAACTAGTAACTTTAAATTAATGGCAGATCTACAAGCTCATAGCGCGCCACCGAGTGGCGCGCTACGAGCTTGTAGGTCTGCCATTAATTTTCAAATAAATGTAGTGGAGTAAAAGTACAATATTTGCCTCTGAGATGTAGTGGAGTACGTAGAAGTTAAAGTATTGGAAATTGGAAGTACTCAAGTGCTAATACCTCAAAATTGTACTTAAGTAGGCTACAGTACTTACTGTAAGTACATGTCCTTAGTTACTTTCCATCACTGGTGATTGAACAGATATAGTGGTAGTTTGGAGAAAAGAAGAAAAGGTTTTATGACATACGACAACCTTTTAAATAAATACACAAACAGACTCATTCACTCTTACTGTTCATATTTAGAACTTGCTGTTTCATGTGGTTGTTTCAAGAGCTTTTTCAAAAGGGAAAAATAAAAATAGTTTTTAAGCTTTTGGACCTTATCCATGTGAGCACAACCGATATTTTAAGATTCTCCATGTTGGGCCTGCAAACTGTAAATTGTTTATTTTCAAAACACCGAAATGTTGAGTTTATGGCCCGCGCTATTAATATTCTCTAAAAACAACAAATTAGAGCGTAAACATTAGTTTGGAAATTATTCGCTTCAAGTGGTTTGCCTAAAGTCGTAGATTAATGGTTCAGTCCTGGCGCTGACATTTTAATTATGCAAAGGGGAAAACGCAACTTGTGTTGGCACCGAATGTGGAGAAATCCGTAAGTGACGCTCAGCAGGAAAATAAGATTCCCACAGTGTTCATTACTACATGATGATACCAGCGTAGAACACAGGAATTTATACTGAAAACCCACCTTGATACCAGCGTAGAACACAGGAATTTATACTGAAAACCCACCTTGATACCAGTGTAGAACACAGGAATTTATACAGTTTTGAAAAATGTCTAATACGGACATGACCGAGGGCAGGTTTGATATGTCCTTCCCTTACTGAACTGTCTTATGAATGGCCCACCACTACAGTCATGTGTGTAACCTGGGCATGCATACTATTTCTCTGTAGAATTTGTAAGGATTCCTAATTGCTTGTTCCTTGTGTGTTTCATTCTTAATGTGTGAAGGGTTATTTTATTATTTTAAGCACTTCAGTAGTCCCTCAGGGCTCGATACTAATGTATTTTCTGTTTTCTGTTATTGTAGAGAAAGCGTTCGCTGAAAATAGCAGATCAACAAGCTTGTCGATCTGCTATTTTCTGCAAAAGCTTCCCCCACAATAAGGATACTTGGGTTTAAGTGGTTCATTTGACACATTTTCACACCGACGCTTGACTACCTTGCTATTTTGAACAAAAGACAATTTAGTGATATTGCACTGTAGTTAAATTCAATTATTGTAATGTGATGCATTTGTATGTTTTTGTTATGTTCCAAACTCCAAAGGTATACAGTAGTGTGATGGGAGATGCAATTGCAGTCTGCCCTAAAGGTCAGTGCACACCAATGCAACACCTTGCAACATGCAACTACTTGCAACCAATGGGAGTGGCGTGGGCTGGCCTTAAGGTATTTTCATATTTTCTTTTCTTAGTAATTATGCCAGTTGATTCCTCCCCTGTCTGTGTGTTGTCACTGCTGTTGTAGGCCTATCCTACGGACTCACCTGCCTCCACCTAATAAATAGCAAAAACAGCAGATTTATTACAATCTCACGTGTGGTGTTTATATATGTCTAATCTATACTGCAGCGATACGACGCTGCAGTATTCAACTGCAGAATCATTTGTGGTCATTGTCGTCTATCAGAGTGAGCAGACATTGTACACAATGCTATATGATATCCTTATCTAAAGCTCACCCTAGACAGGAATGTCAGGTACGTACAGTAACCTGGGGTTGAGACATTTCATACCAGGCGGTTGAGACCAAAAGCCGCTGCGTTGGTGTGATTCAGCACTGTTTATCAGAGGAAGGGCACTATAACTGCTGTTTTATGGAGCCCCAGCGTTGTGTCAGGCTCGATATATGGCTTTCTCGCACATGTGGCCTCGCTATACACTCAACAGAGCAATCATTTCAAAAATAATTTTGATATACACACAATCAAATCAGGCACACTGTAAAATAAAAAGAGGAATGCTGTGGCGTTGTCTTTCGCCTCGTTAAATTCAGCACTGTACAACAACAACATAATCCCAGGCCCGGGCAGTTAGTGTAGCAGTCTGGGCAATAGGCTGCTAAGCCTGGCAGCGTGTAGCAGTCTGGGCAGTTAGTGTAGCAGTCTGGGCAGTTAGTGTAGCAGTCTGGGCAGTTAGTATAGCAGTCTGGGCAATAGGCTGCTAAGCCTGGCAGCGTGTAGCAGTCTGGGCAGTTAGTGTAGCAGTCTGGGCAATAGGCTGCTAAGCCTGGCAGCGTGTAGCAGTCTGGGCAGTTAGTGTAGCAGTCTGGGCAATAGGCTGCTAAGCCTGGCAGCGTTTAGTAGTCTGGGCAGTTAGTGTAGCAGTCTGGGCAATAGGCTGCTAAGCCTGGCAGCGTGTAGCAGTCTGGGCAGTTAGTGTAGCAGTCTGGCCAATAGGCTGCTAAGCCTGGCAGCGTGTAGCAGTCTGGGCAGTTAGTGTAGCAGTCTGGGCAATAGGCTGCTAAGCCTGGCAGCGTGTAGCAGTCTGGGCAGTTAGTGTAGCAGTCTGGGCAATAGGCTGCTAAGCCTGGCAGCGTGTAGCAGTCTGGGCAGTTAGTGTAGCAGTCTGGGCAATAGGCTGCTAAGCCTGGCAGCGTGTAGCAGTCTGGGCAGTTAGTGTAGCAGTCTGGGCAATAGGCTGCTAAGCCTGGCAGCGTGTAGCAGTCTGGGCAGTTAGTGTAGCAGTCTGGGCAATAGGCTGCTAAGCCTGGCAGCGTGTAGCAGTCTGGGCAGTTAGTGTAGCAGTCTGGGCAATAGGCTGCTAAGCCTGGCAGCGTGTAGCAGTCTGGGCAGTTAGTGTAGCAGTCTGGGCAATAGGCTGCTAAGCCTGGCAGCGTGTAGCAGTCTGGGCAGTTAGTGTAGCAGTCTGGGCAATAGGCTGCTAAGCCTGGCAGCGTGTAGCAGTCTGGGCAGTTAGTGTAGCAGTCTGGGCAATAGGCTGCTAAGCCTGGCAGCGTGTAGCAGTCTGGGCAGTTAGTGTAGCAGTCTGGGCAATAGGCTGCTAAGGGCAGTTAGTGTAGCAGTCTGGGCAGTTAGTGTAGCAGTCTGGGCAATAGGCTGCTAAGGGCAGTTAGTGTAGCAGTCTGGGCAGTTAGTGTAGCAATCTGGGCAATAGGCTGCTAAACCCAGGCCCGGGCAGTTAGTGTAGCAGTCTGGGCAATAGGCTGCTAAACCCAGGCCCGGGCAGTTAGTGTAGCAGTCTGGGCAGTTAGTGTAGCAGTCTGGGCAATAGGCTGCTAAGCCTGGCAGCGTGTCGCGGGTTGACTCCTGATCCCGACGATCTTTGCTGCTTGTCACTCCCCTTCTCTCTCTCTCCACATTTCCTGTCAGTCTACTGTTCATTATCATAAAGGCAGAAAAAGCAAACATCATCATGACGTAACATGTCGATTTACATTCTCTATTCATTGTCAATAGGAATTTAATGTTTGTGTAGGACAAAAATAGCCGATTTGCTCGTCCACATATGACGTAAATTCTCCATTCATTGTCAATGGGAATTTAATGTTTGTGTAAGACAAAAATCTACACTAATAGCTGAATATAGGAGGTGCTGGCGCACCTCAAAAATATCGAATATATATATAATAATCCCAATCATTTTTTACATACAGTCTTAAAAGTCCTTCAATTGTCAATTCACTATCATCTGGGGACATGCACCCCCCAAAACTAAATAATGTGCACAGGCTGAGAACCACTGATTTAGGGTACCACCTTTCCAAAATTACAGCATGTCTGTTACAGTGCAAATAAGTACATTGTATCATTAACCACGCTGCTTTCAGGTCTCGCCACCTGACTGATCTTCTTTATCATAATGGTGCTGTTATCAGTCTAGCCAGACTTATTACTACCACAAAGTTATTCTTCCGCAACTGTACGCCTTTAAAAGTCACTATCAGCAAGGCAATATACACACACACCTTTCTGTTGATCAACAGCCCATAGCTGACAGCCAATCAGGATGTAAAAATGAGGGAAATCGTCGAGGCGGCACAAGGTGGCCTAGGGGGAGGAGCCAGTAGAATTGAACCAATAGGAGCGTGCCATACTGTAGATGTTGGGTTACTTTAGTGCACCTGACCTAATGGGTGTCAACGGTCAACTGTACACCTAGTCGCTCCTACAGGTCCCTCATGCGAGGTCACTGTCCTGTGCCAGTGGAATGCACCTCGTAAAGTCATTATTGATTACTTAACTATGTCACAGGGTCCTTCATTTCTCTGTGGCAACATACTCCCATAAAATAATACATTCCTTTGATGTTGGCCACTTCGGCGGGCACATTGGCATTCCTGTTAAAAGTTTGGACGGACAAGCAGTTCTAGAGGTGCATTACATCCATTTCCCTGAACCTTGTTTCCTGTTATGACTCAAAAAGGGCATGATGTGCGTGATGGTAATTAGACTGCATTACTCAATAAGCTCTCCGTTACAGAATACCTTTGCTTAAACCAATTAATGTGCCTTAACAATGGCAAAGCCAGCCATTATGAGCCTCATAAAAAAACATTTTGTTTTCAACTAAAAAATACCCACTGGCCCGTGTCCCGAGTTAGAAACCCATAATGTAATTCTTTCAGGGCCGGAGTATAAGGTTACAGCGCTGGGTTTGTTTAATCCTCCTCGGCCATGGTCCGTGCATGCAGCCAGGTGATATGATCTGTGCACATGCATCCTGGGAGTTTGACAGACAGGGAATAATACTATATCGATATGGATCTGTGTGGAGTGAGGCCCCCGTGGATCAGAGGGCGGAGATGAGCCCGGACCGCAGCCCCACAAAGATGAAACCAATAATCCAGGGATCAAAGAGGCAACATTCCTGGGCTGACTAACCTGCTCTTTAGCCACTCATGTGAGGCTGCGAGGCCACTCAACCGCCCACTATATACACGATGACCATTATGCATAATGTCTTCCGTGTGCCTCTATGTACACACACACACACACACACACACACACACACACACACACACACACACACACACACACACACACACACATACACATACACATACACATACACACACATACACATACACATACACATACACATACACACACACGCGCGCGCGCTTTGACAAGGCCGGTAGTAAAAAAGCGATATCACCTGCCGTGGTACCATATTCATGCCACTGTGTACTGTACAGCAGTGCAGCAGGTATTGCCTGTGGCTTTGCAAAAAAGGATAGATATAATCTATGGTATCACAGCTAGGATACACACAGCCTGGAGTCACTGTGTTGACATTGCCATATGAGCGGATCGAGTGAATAGCCGGCGCTGCAATTAAAATGTTACTGTCAAAAGAAGATACAATCACTACTCGACACAGGTTTTGTTGTTCAAGTGTTCCGTTTATCACGATCGCTGATTGTGTTTGGTTGCTGTGTTACCTGTTCTTGAAGAATCACAAAAACTGATCATTTCAGATGTTAAATTCCTTTAACCCACTATGAAAGCATCTGTGTCATTGTAGATTTTAGCTATTTTATATAGCAACTATAGTAACAGCGAAAGAATTTAGATCAGTGGTTTAGAAAAGTGGTTCTCAAAAATAACAGACATACAAGCTCAGAGAGAGTCACTTTGTGCCACATTGCGAGCTTGTACATCTGCTATTTATTTTAAACATTTTCGAAAAATCTTGAAAGTGTTTGATTTTCAGGTAGCCTATATATAATTTTGGGGGTCCTGGGCACGAGGTAGTTTGAGAACTACTGATTTAGAAGGCATTTAGCCTCAGGTCTTAATGGGTAAACTAAAACAAACTAAAGATAACTGCTCAGATACAATCAGTCCTATTTGTTTTATGACAGTCACTCGTTAAATCCTCTCTGTAAGAATGCAATACGCAGCTAAATATTATCAAACTAGGGCAACATCATGGCATTGAGAGTGCAGAACTATGTAGATAGGTGTCAACTTTCTCATGAGTGGCTATAAAATCTAGTGTGCGCTTCAGACAACAGGTGCTACATGTTCTATAGACTTTTCTGGTTGCCTGTTGATTCAGATAAGCATTAAGCAAACAGTTAATCAACATATTCATCTCCTGAGCTTGCTGATAATAACTGATAATATATTTGGTCTTCTTCTTACAGTTCTCTAACTTTTGGCACGTTTTATTATTTCCCAGTTTCAGAAAAAAGAAAACCGCCAAACAGATGTTTTTCCTTTTAGGCATTTGGCATTATTTTAGGCAAATGATTAGGCTAGGCGGCTACACCCGAGTGTTTAAACATTAACAAAACTTTGTATGTTTTCCATGGGATAAAAGCACTTCGTGGTAAACGGACATTTCATATTTACATAGACAAACATGGAAAGTAAACAAATCATGCAAATGACTCCTTGCGTGTGTCAATACACTCCAAACGCAAGTAGCATGACCTTTAATGTGCAGGGGTGGCTTCCAGTTTGATTTAATCGCTGTGTGTGTGCAGTCAAAGAATTATGAGCTGGGTGCTGCATTAGTCATCGGAACTGATGTTCACTAGGTGTAATCGTTATTATCGGTTATCGTGATAAGAAGGAAGACTTTACTTCCAGTAATTCATTGTGAAATTGTCCTCCATTATACACTAGAATGAATTAGCTTTTTGTGAGCTGCAAATTCAGTACCACTTAAACCCTCTACTTAAAAACAGACCTGTAATGAGCACATTTGGTATGCTCTCTTATTTCACTCTACACATTCGCCAAGAATAGCAGATCTACAAGCTTGTGATCATCTGTTTTTGTTAGTATCGCCATGATATCGTTAATCGCAATTATCTTTGCCATAATAATCGTGACGTGTAATATTCACATCGTCCCGTCCCTAGTGCAGTGTGGCTTCCAGTTTGATTTAATCCCTGTGCAGTGTGCAGTCAAAGAATTATGAGCTGGGGTGCTGCATTAGCCATCGGAATGGATGTCCACTCCCCGCGGTCATCAATCCATCTAGTTGTACATGAGAAGTAGACCCTGGGGGGCAGCACGCCGGCTGCAAGGTGAAAGCAAACACTAGAACATTTTGAAAAGGATGAACCCCAAACCCACCCAACACCAATGCGGAGTGGAGCGCACCTCCCTGTCCCCCGGACCCTCGCTGTGGCCCTGCTGTCCTGTCTGTCCCTGCTGGCCAGTGATAGAAGAAGTACTCACATGTTACTTTACTTAAGTAAATGTGATCAATACCCTACTGTAGAAATACTTGTACGTCACTTTGTGCCACAGGTCTTGTTACAAGTACAAGTCCGTTGTTCATTTCACAACATACATAACATTTTACAAAAGTCCTTTGAAAATAGCAGATCTACAGTTTGTAGACCGGCCATTTTCAAATAGCCATAGGCTCAAGTGGTTAATGTATGTTTTGTAATAATAATCAAAATCTATAAAGTTTTCAAATAATTAGTAAGTGGAGTAAAAAGTACAATATTTGCCTTTGAGATGTAGTGGAGTAAAAGTAAAGTATTGAAAATTAGAAACACTCCAATAAAGTTAAAAGAAATCCTCTAGTCTAAATTGTACTTAAGTACAGTACTTGAGTAAATAACTCCCGCTGGTTCCTGGCCTTCTTCAACGCCATGGGATGATAAAAGCTATCAGGCCTCAAAACCTTATGATGTGAAAGCCATTCTTGGAGAGTAAAAAAAAAAGGAAAACTGAAAGACTGTCATACAGTTTTTTTATACGAACCCTTATTTTCAACCGGATGAAAAAGCCTCTCTGGCATGCTTGTGTTATTCTTACACATTTCTCTTTTCCCCAGCATGCATTGCTCCACCACAGTCTCTTCTGCTTGAGCGCTTTGCGACGCCGGGCGGCGATGAGCGCCTCGTTGCCTGAACTTTACCTGACCTGCCTTTTGTTCACACCTGTGTCTGCATGTAATAGACAGGTAGCATTATTAGACTTCACCACGACTTTGTTAAATAGTGAACTGATCAAATCCTAAATAGTTGCAATGTGTAACCGATTAGGTTGCATTTTGGCAGAGAGAATTGTGTTTAACTTCATGCTACTGGCCCGCGACATCATTGCAATCCATCTACGACACATTCTTCTCAGGGTAATCCTTAATATGTAAACTTATACAGTATCTGGCCTTCTATCGTAGTCTATTTGTCTTGGGCAAAAAGCATACTAATTGTGCACACACACATGTCACACACGCCCGCGCGTACACACACACACACACACACGCATGCACACAGGCACGCACAGACAGACACACACAAATTCATGCATAAACACAGCCTTGAGTGGCCTCTGTGCCAAGTCCGTGCAGCTGGCCCTCTCAGATTCATACAGACGAGCACAAAGCATGATGGGTCTTACAAATAAAGATAACACGCATGCATGCACACACACACACACACACACACACACACACACACACACACACACACACACACACACACACACACACACACACACACACACACACACACACACACACACACACACACACACACACACACACACACACACACACACGTACGCACACACACACACACACGTACGCACACAAACAAACAAACAGTAACACAGAGGGGCCTTTATATTCAATTGACACATTACAGCACATGCCATCTGAATCCAAAACAAAGCATTTGGTGATTTAAAGAGCCACTGCGGTTACTTGCTCATTCTACGTGCATTTCTAGCCTCAGCTCTAACTCTCACAGTGGCTTCCCTTATTAGTCAAATGTTGCCTGCATGGGTATAACAGGTGTGACTACATGGTCATATTTACATTCAAACTGTCCTAATAGCGGACTCCATTCTTAAAGTTTGCTCAACACAGTCAATAGGATGAAAGTCATAAGGATCATGCAGATAACAGAATGCACGCTTTTCAAGTCGCCTGTACAGTTATCTATTGACTTTGAAGTTGTGTCAGTCTTTATATTTATGGGGGCAGCATGCAAATTTTGTTTTTTAATGGAAGAAGGGGGATTCGGCATAGCTGAGCAAGCAGATCTAAAATACACACACACACACACACACACACACACACACACACACACACACACACACACACACACACACACACACACACACACACACACACACACACACACACACACACACACACACACACACACACACAAAGAGTGCTTTCATGGCTTCGGAATAGGCAAATTATTAGCTACAGTAGAATCTACCAAATGACCAACAGGCCAGCATGGATTAGTGTGATTATAATCACTTGACTGAAACTATTTTCATGCCGTAAAAATAGCTGTAATATTATTATATTAAGGCCTAATGCTATTGTGTAGTTGCTTGCGACCGCTGGCCACGGTGCCTTCCCCCGGTACCGCCCGTGTTGTTGTTAATCATGTGGCTTTCATTCTTGCATAAACTGATTTCTCTCATCAGTCTGCTTTGCCCACTCATTAAATCCTGAGCTGGATGTTTATACAAACACTGTGAGAAAACACATACGTGCACCCTGTGGGCCTTCTGGCTAAAAGGAGCCGGAGAGATGCAGTGAAAGGACTATTGAGTCAGACCCAATGTTGTTTTTTGATCTCGTCCCTCCTTCGCTGCCTCTCCCAATATTTGGATGGATCGACATGGCTGTTTACGCTGCGCGTTTCCCCTGAGCTTTTTGAAGTGCGCGGGGCTGCCGCCGCGCCATGCAGCCACACCAATGGAGCCGGTGCAACCATATAACAGAGTGGAGTCATTCGCAGGGCACGCGGGGCCAGCTCGTTCTGGGGGCCCCACACTCAGCACACACTGCTGACAAGCTGTGGCCCCTGGACATTTAGCTGTCACTCAGTGGTGGAAAGTAACTTGTAAGTACATGTACTCAAGTAGGCTATACTGACTGTACTTGAGTACAATTTTACGGTATTTTAAGGTATTTGTACTTCCAATTTCTGGACCCCGCCTTGTTCAAAAGGATTAGTATTTCTGCCAGGCATGTGGAACTCCATATTTGGGGAGGACTGACATCATATTTGATGATGCATTAAAGCAGACTTTTACGCTTTGTGTGATAAATAGTAGCATACCCATTGATCCATGCATGCAAGAGAGGTATCTATAGGAGAGGATCTAAATATGGAAGAAGAGCAGGAGACAGTGGACAAAGAGGCAATTAGCCTCCGAGAGGAGAACGGGCCGAAGAAATGACACACACATCCAGCGATGCAGCGAAAACCGCTGCATCGCTGGCTGATGCATGGGTCAGTGATGTTAGGCCGCGAGTTCTGCTATGCCATGGAAAGTGCTCTTGTAATTCCACTGCTGCTGCAAATAGGCCTTCCAGAGCAGTACCATAGTTTAACCTGGCTCCTCAGTCCTGTACTGGGTCTGATTTTAGGTCCTGTGATCGGCTCAGCCAGTGACCGCTGCACCTTACGATTGGGTAGGAGAAGACCCTTCATACTGGCCCTGTCTGTGGGGTTGCTTCTGGGAGTAGCACTGTTTCTAAATGGCTCGTTGATAGGTCTGTCTATTGGGGACACCCCCGGTAGCCAGCCAATCGGCATCGTCCTTACTGTGGTGGGCGTGGTGGTACTGGACTTCTGTGCCGATGCATCTGAGGGACCAATTATATCTTACCTTCTAGATGTTGCTGATACAGATGAGCAAGATATGGCTCTAAATATACACTCTTTCGCTGGTGGGATAGGTGGCGCTGTGGGCTATATGTTAGCTGGTCTAGAATGGACTGACACGGCTTTGGGTCGTGCATTTAAGTCCCAGGAGCAGGTCCTTTTCCTCTTTACTGCCACCATCTTCATCATCTCTGTTATACTGCATATGCTCAGTATTCCCGAGCGACCTTTCAAACCATCCCACCAGGCAGAGGCCACAGCAGATAGGGACCGCGGCAGCCAATCCTCTTTAAATCCCAATGTCCTTGACCCAATTGGAGACGACAACTATGCTGCGGAAGATAACCATGTCAATCTTGTGTTGGAGATGGACTTCCTTGATGTGAAGTGTGTTAACAGTAACAGTGACTTGGCCTTAGCCATAACAGACACAGCCATCCAATTACATCTTGATCTTAACTCACATAATCTCCCTGAGGTGCATTACTTTTCCGCAGAGTCACAGTATGAGATGGAGGAGGCCTCCTCTCCTCCTCGTTCTACCCATGTTGGCCACTTTGACTCAATTGAAATCGTCGAAGAGGTTGTGTCTATTTCTGCTCAATCCCACCCAGTGAGTGGCCACGGCTCTACTGAACAAGGTAACCTCCCCATCAGCACGTCAACCTCAGTCTCAACACACCCTCACAAGTACAACCGACAACATTCCACCATCCCCTCACACTCTGGACGAATGGGATCACAGGTGTGCCATACGAGAGGGCCAGCGTCTGGAGCTCCCCAGACAATCCTCCCCTCCTGCAGCCTTAATGACTCATGTGACGTCCAACAGCATGCAGAGAAGAGGAGTCTGTCGTCTGAGGGCTCGGAGGGGGGAACAGAGAGGGGCACCACTGTACGACTACTCTGGATCTCAATGCTGAAGATGCCAAGCCAACTGTGGAGGTTATGTGTGTGTCATCTCCTCACATGGTTCTCTATTATAGCTGCATCTGTGTTTTATACTGACTTCATGGGACAGGTTATCTACCACGGAGACCCCACGGCACCAGCTAATTCCATTGAGCTCCAGAACTACAACAAGGGCGTGCAGATGGGCTGTTGGGGCCTTGCTGTCAATTCTGCTACTGCTTCTGTCTGTTCTGCCCTCCTTCAGAAGTGTTTGGATAATTTTGACCTAAGCATCAAGGTCATCTACATCCTGGGAACCCTGGGATTCTCCATAGGAACTGCTGTCATGGCAATCTTCCCCAATGTCTACATTGCCATGGTGATGATCAGTAGCATGGGTCTCTTGGATGTGATCGTCTCCTACTGTCCTTATGCTCTACTGGGTCAATACCATGAAATAAAAGAGTATGTTCAGCATAGCCCAGGAAACACCAGAAGAGGCTTTGGTATAGACTGTGCCATCCTATCCTGCCAGGCCAATATCAGCCAGATCTTGGTAGCATTGGCCCTGGGCCCTGTGGTAGAAATGGACAGCGTGCGTGTCATCCCCATGGTGGCTTCTGGTGGATCGTTCCTGGCGTTTCTTGCTGCCTGTTTCCTAGTTATCTACCCAAACAGGCAGGCCAGAAGCTCAGTACACACTGAGGAGTATAAGACAGCAACCCATTTGTCAGAGGAAACGTAACGTATAGGTTCAGGATTTTCTTTATTTTTTTTCCCTCTGCTTTTTAAGGTTAGCGTTCTAAAGTGAATTCCCTGTATGCTAAGCAAATGACCAGCTCGCAGATGGTGCTGATACTTTGACCTGGTCACCGAAGTTGAAAATAAAATAAAATCACTTAGGCCTACTATTAAATCAAGTAAACTTGCAGCCCTAACCAAACATTTGGAATCCAGACAGCGGAGAAATAACTGATGAATTATGGGCTTTGGTGAAATATTATCTGAACACCTTTTGTACTAAAGGATTCACTGGGCCTCAACTATTATGTCAACTCTATACAAACTTTCTATGTTGAATTGCAGCAATTTTCATAGTTAAGTTCCATTACTTCTAAGAGAAAGTGAACGTCCTACGGAAAGTGGCAAAAGCAGGGTTGCACACCGGCATTCCGAAGTCCAAACATTTATTTCTGTTTATACTTTTTGTATGTAAATAGGCATACACAAATGCCCTAGGCTAGTCTGTATATAGTATAGTTTGATAGGCCCTGCCCTAGGCTAGTCTGTATATAGTATAGTTTATTTTGATAGGCCCTGCCCTAGGCTAGTCTGTATATAGTATAGTTTATTTTGATAGGCCTTGCCCTAGGCTAGTCTGTATATAGTATAGTTTATTTTGATAGGCCCTGCCCTAGGCTAGTCTGTATATAGTATAGTTTATTTTGATAGGCCCTGCCCTAGGCTAGTCTGTATATAGTATAGTTTATTTTGATAGGCCCTGCCCTAGGCTAGTCTGTATATAGTATAGTTTATTTTGATAGGCCCTGCCCTAGGCTAGTCTGTATATAGTATAGTTTATTTTGATAGGCCCTGCCCTATAGCTAGTCTGTATATAATATAGTTTATTTTCATAGGCCCTGCCCTAGGCTAGTCTGTATATAGTATAGTTTATTTTGATAGGCCCTGCCCTAGGCTAGTCTGTATATAGTATAATTTATTTTGATAGGCCCTGCCCTAGGCTAGTCTGTATATAGTATAGTTTATTTTGATAGGCCTTGCCCTAGACTAGTCTGTATATAGTATAGTTTGATAGGCCCTGCCCTAGGCTAGTCTGTATATAGTATAGTTTGATAGGCCCTGCCCTAGGCTAGTCTGTATATAGTATAGTTTGATAGGCCTTGCCCTAGACTAGTCTGTATATAGTATAGTTTGATAGGCCCTGCCCTAGGCTAGTCTGTATATAGTATAGTATAGTTTGATAGGCCCTGCCCTAGGCTAGTCTGTATATAGTATAGTTTGATAGGCCCTGCCCTAGGCTAGTCTGTATATAGTATAGTTTGATAGGCCCTGCCCTAGGCTAGTCTGTATATAGTATAGTTTGATAGGCCCTGCCCTAGACTAGTCTGTATATAGTATAGTTTGATAGGCCCTGCCCTAGGCTAGTCTGTATATAGTATAGTTTGATAGGCCCTGCCCTAGGCTAGTCTGTATATAGTATAGTTTGATAGGCCCTGCCCTAGGCTAGTCTGTATATAGTATAGTTTGATAGGCCCTGCCCTAGGCTAGTCTGTATATAGTATAGTTTGTAAAAGACAGGCATAACTAATAGCATGAGCAAGACTGATTAATACTACACCTTTTTGTACTTATAGGCTAATAATACAATCCTCCTATAGCCTATTATCTATGGCATATTCACTGCAATAATAACAGACAAAGTTGTTTTGTTTTAAGTTAAAGTTAGGCTATATTATGTTTACAATCTACTTAAGCATTGGTATGAAAGCCAGCAATCTTAATCCTGTATCGCATCGCATCGCATCATCCGTTGAGAACTCAGTTGTGTAGTGTCTATTTTTGTCCTACACAAATTTTACATCATAGTGTCTGAGCAAATTGGCTTAGTGTCTATTCTTGTGGTCAGACAGGGCCTTGTGACAGGGCCTTGTAACACGGCGGGCAGGACCTTCTCGGTCACATACTGGCATCGCTTCAGCCCCTCCTATATACCGCTTTTGTCCCCACACGTCTCAATATTTGCCATTGGCAATGAAAGGAGAAATTAGGTCAAATGTCCACCAAATATGACGTAAATTCGTACGATGACAAGAGCGCCCCTCACTTCACATGGGTGTGATTTTTGTCCTACACAAAGATTAAAATCCCATTGACAATGAATGGACAATTTCACATCATAGTGTCATGATGATGTACGATGATAAGAGCGCCCCTCACTTCACACAGGTGTGATTTCTCCCTGGTTGGACGTAGCGCGTAGACTTTTACTTTTGGTACTTTAACCCATTTAGGACTGAGGACGATTCTAAAAACACCTTCTAAATACTGAACTAAGGTTTCTGAAAAATTTCAAATATGAATTTAAAAATTACAAAAATGTTATGCTGCTACCCCAAAAGGGGTTCCCATCCTGAATGTTAAGTACATTTTGATGCCAGTACTTTTTGAATTATGTACTTATGGATACTAACAGAGTATTTCTACATTGCAGTATTGATACTTTTACTGAAGTAAAAAAACCAAAACTGTGAGTACTTCCACCACCACTGCTCAAACGGAGCCCGCGGGTCCTCCAGGCTGTACTCCTCAAATCAAGTCCAGTCCCGCAGGGCACACCTGCCGCGGCCCATGATGTCTTGAGCAGTCCTGTTTTTGTGTCAGGAGCTCACAGTGCTAACTCTGGAGCGAGAGCAGCAACAACACCCTTCGTGACACCCCCCCCCCACCCCCCAGCCCTGCCTGGGGTCGTAAATCTGGCCCAGTGAGAGTGTTTGCAGGGGGGGGATCGGCAGACAGACTGACTGAGGGCTGGCTGGGGTGCTGAGGGAGTATTTGTTAAGATGTTTGACTTTGCGGAGCTTTTTTTTTTCTTTAGCCGGATGGACTGGAACTGCAGACAAAATGACAAGTGTTTCACTGACTGATTGTCGCCTTGGGCTTTCTAATAATTAGGTGGTTAAGAGAGCGGCTCTCCGAGCGGAGGAGTTTATTACGTGTGCAGAAGGCAGCTAGAGTCATCAAATCACCACAGGCTTGTCCAATCCACAGGTTAGTGTTCACGACCCCAACTACATTACTACATCTTTTTGCAGGAGCCGTGATGAACGAAGGACAACATGAGGCAGTGGAGCCGTGATGAACGAAGGACAACATGAGGCAGTGGCTCTTTTAATTTCAAGGATACCTACTGTATAACTCTTGAGAGTGTACAAATGGAACCAAATAGATACAGAATACAGGGTGCATTTGGTTCCACTTGTACATTCTCGCGTTACAGACCTTTAAGGGTCCATTTGGAACCATCTCAAGGAACCCCGAGGGTCCCCGGACCCCACTGCGAGAATCACTGAACTAAGTTACAACGCTGACACAGAGAAGGAAGCGACTTTGCTACGTATATACCCACTCCGTGCTGATTTCAGTGGAAATGTATAACTTTTGGCCAAGCACTTCTCCACCAACTACTCCAAAGGAATTGATAGATTGGGGACTGCAGCACTCGACGGCCATGACAAATGGGGTCTTGACCGGAGGGCGTTAGGAATTACAACATACTTTGTTACTGTGTCCGTCACTGAATAATGTGAAAGATACAAGGCGCAGAACAGAGATTCAGTGTAGGCAGAATTATCAAGTACTACTGCTGTTTATTGCCCGCCTGTCACACCAGTTTACAGTCATAAATCTCACCGACCATGCCTGTCAACTGGCGTCCATCAGCCAGTGGTCAGCTACTGTACAGCCCGGCCATTATATACACTCACTTCTCAAACCCACAGAGGCCTGCTAAGTACACATTGTCGCGCAGTACAAACAACCATCTTCCTACAACTGCATCAGCGTGCCATGTCCGCTGATTTATACTCGTGGCATTTAGGATATTATGTAACTTTTACAAGGGCCTCTCCTGTAGCTTTTCGGCATGTTTTCACACCAATCATCTGTGGTTGTCACGGTGCATCACTGACCGCTGGCTTGAAGATCAGCAGGAGGAGACGGGACAAGTTCCACCAACAAATGTTCATAAGGGCCAAGCTCCAAAAGTGGTATTTGGCATACCACTCTACAAATGGTACCGTTTTTCAAAATGGTTTATATACCACTGTTAAAACGGTACACCTCCAAATGCTGGCGCTTTAACACAGCAATGCAATATAACAAAATAATACAAAAGTTATAATGAATAATAAATAAATTATACTATATAAACCCCCAAAACAAGCACAATCAACACAACAATAAAATGTGCGTGCGTGCGTGCGTGCGTGCGTGCGTGCGTGCGTGCGTGCGTGCGTGCGTGCGTCCAGGGCCATGGGGTACTGTAGATGCACTGTAAAGGCATCATAACCTGCAAAGACAAGGAAGACAACCTGTCTATTATCGCACAGTCTTTGCATGCCATGAAAGTGGTAAAACCTTAGGGTGTGGCTCTAATAGGCTATAATACTAGTAATATCATACATTACAACTCCTAAACAAAGTAGATAACCAAAGGGTCCATCTCAGCCCCCTCTTATAAGCAGTCCAACTGTCCCCAGTAACACACACAGCGACACACAGTCCAACTGTCCCCAGTAACACACACAGCGACACACAGTCCCAGAGTCCATCTCAGCCTCCTCCTATAAGCAGTCCAACTGTCCCCAGTAACACACACAGCGACACACAGTCCCAGCGGTGCCGGCCCCAGAGGCTTATGGGTGTTGTAGTGCGAAGGTCGTCCCGGTGTGGGTGAGTGTCTGTCTCTGTATCCCCCCGGGTTTCTTCTGTGCTGGTGAAGCGCTGATAAGGTGCCAGCCAAGGCCCGATATGGAGGATTCTATCATATACGGCCCCCAACCAGCTGCACCTGCGGTGATCCATGTCAGAGAGTTTGCAGCGGCTTCGAATGCTGTCATGAACTGAATGGGCTATTATTATCACGGTTAATCAGACTATTGATAGGTCTAAGTCAGTGGTTTTCAACCCTTTTCATATCACAGCCCATCATTTACTCAGTATTTGAGCCACAGCCAATTCCATGCTGTATTGATGTTGGTACCATTAGGAGAGAGAACAGGCAAACGTTGAACAAAATAACAATTCTTCTACATTCATTCTTCTTCATACATTCTTCTACTCTAATTGTGTAGACTTCTTGTAAATTAGAAAATGTTTAACTATAATTTAAAGCGTAAATGGTTTTCCACTCAAGAGTTAAGGACCACTGGTTGAAAACCACTGGTCTAAGTGGGTGAGATACTGACCTACCAGTAGGTGTTTTGTCATTATTCTGTGGGATGATTATGACTTTCTGGACAGTAGCAGTTGGGGTAAACTGCTGTCGCCCCAAAACATGATTTACAATTCTGTTCCATATAACTTTCTTCTTTTCAGCCTCTCAAGGTTAATGGCACAGGAGTTGCGAGAGGCTGGCTAAAAAGGTGGCCAGTGTGTTTTGCGAAAGCCAAACGTCATAACTTTGAATTGTCTTTGGGAGGTTCGATGTTGCTATACCATCTCTGCTCAGTGCTTTGCCTTTCCATTTTGGCTGAATTCAGTCATTGTGGGTTGGGCTGGTGGTGTCGGTATACTGGCGACTGGGTGGTTGTTGATGAAGTCAAACCCGGCTGTACTGACCCCTGTTGACTGGCGAAGCAATTCTTAATGGCTGGCTGGCCGGGCGTCTTGGTCCCCGCACTGACTGGTGTAGCACTCTGGGAAGATGGCTGAGATGAGGTAGCAGTGCCCTCTCTGGCTGAACAGTGGCACGGTTAACTCTCCCACCTCGGGGCTATGGTTTCTGAGCCCAGATAGAGCCCGGGCCTTAGGTACATATACACGATGGCTCCCCAGCGGCTGAGTATGTCCAAGCCCATGATGCACTGTGCTGGGCTCCGGAAATGCATGGTTTCCCATGAAGCAATCCTTTTATCCCCTCATTCTGGCAGACACTTGATTCCCGGTGTCCTCTTAGTAGGTAGGCTGCCCAAATCTCTGCTTAAGGCCAGCCACTAAGCACAGCTTAGCTGTTCCTCCAAGCAGAGATCTGAAGTGCATTGCACACCCTTCCAATGCCAGCGCGAGGTGGATGGCACTCTCTCCATCTAACCAGCCCTCAAGTCAAGTCACCATTACTTAGATACTGTAGTGTATGTCAACCCATTTCTGACACCGATGTCCTGACAGGCAGTGGTGTACTGTAAAGTAACTATGAGTACATTTACTCAAGTACTGTACAAGTACAATTTAGTTTTTTCAGTATTTACAATTTCAAATAGCTTACACTGTACTTCAACTATACATCTCAGAGGCAAATATTGCACTTTTTACTCCACTACAATTATTTGACAGCTTTAGTTACTGGTTACTTTGCAGATTTCGATAATTACGGTTAGGTACGTTATACATTTTTATACTGTACTTAAATTTGGAAGTAAGTCAATTTAGAATTCCAGAGTTTTACTTAACAGAGTATTGCCACATTGCAGTATTGATACTTTTACTTAAACTAAGTACTAACTACTTTTTCCACCACTGCTGAAAATAAATGGGAACAGACTTCTTGGAAACGTCTTGTTACAGGACATTTTGAAATTTTAGCAAAGCGGCTCCAACAAAGCAAAAAAAAACGTAGTCTTCAATATAGAAGCTGGGGGGGGGGGGGGGGGGGGGTCCCCACCACAACAACCATGCACCCATCATAATGGTTTCATTACCCAAAATCTATTGACAGGAAAACAAATGACCGAATGGAACTGCGAACAACATTAACCGACATCATCAATCACAATAAACCCTCTAATATAAACAAGTACAACTGACACATCAATAACACAACAAGTGTGTTAGAGGGATGCTGGGAAATCCTCCTTCCAAGACCAACTGGCACGCCCCGGGATGCTACGGTATTATTACATAAATCTAGCAGGCTTAGTTTGCAATCAGGCCTAGTTAACGTAGCCAGCAACGGTTCAGTCTCCCCACCTCCTGGCCCCGCCTCCTGGCCCCGCCTCCTGGCCCCGTTAATAAAGTGTCCTACTCAATTTCCTCTTCTACGGCTGTGTGTAAAACAGCACGTCCAAGGTAGTCTGTCTGTCTGTCTGTCTGTCTGTCTGTCTGCCTGCCTGCCTGCCTGCCTGCCTGCCTGCCTCCTGCTTGCCTGCCTGCCTGCCTGCCTGCCTGCCTGCCTGCCTGCCTGCCTGCCTGCCTCCTGCCTGCCTGCCTGCCTGCCTGCCTCCTGCCTGCGTCTGAAACCCCCATAACGTCTGCATGCATGTGTCCGTGCATGGTTGCACATGTCCAAGTTGTGCATAGTGTGTGCCTGCTTTGTGCACGGGTTCATATAGTACATATACGTCATACATACATCGTCTGTCAGGTGGAAACCTCATATGTCCAAAACTGTTTCAGGATTTAGATTTTTAGATTAGATTTTTTTGTGGATCTGCTACTTTTGATGCTTTTGTGTGACGCCGTATAGTGTGATCAAGAATAGGGCGTCAATTTACTCAGGAAAGAAAACGTACAAATATGCATGGAGGTAAGAGGTTTCTGGCTGACAGCAACCAACGATATATACATGTGCATGTTCCTGTGTGTGTGTTTGCTTGCCTCTGCATAAGTAAGTCCCGAGGCAGCTCACTCAAAAATGTTAAAGTGCGTGTGTGGTCCATTCCGTTGGTGTTTACCGTCTGGTCAGAGTTACAGCGGAGGATGTCAGTGGTCAAGAGTGTGGGGCATGATCGAGGCACTGGGTGTGGGCTAAGAACCATGCCAGTGCCACGGGCCAGCCAGGGTCTGTACTGTATGTGCCCTGAGGCATGCATTTTCTGCCCAACCGCAGGAGCTGCAGGAATCCATCATGTTCCCCACAAGCAAAAGTGTCCCGTTCAAATAATCACTGGACATTAATTAAGCCCAAATAATAATTATGTTTGTTTGTTTGTGCCCTTTCTGTTCCTCCACCTATGCACTGCTGTGTGTGTTGACTTGCTTATATCATTCCAACCGGAAAGATTATCGAATTGGTTATTAAAAAATAGCAGGTATACAAGCTCACAGCAGCGAGCTTGTACATCTTGCTATTTTCATTGTACAGATATTCTACTGTTAGATGGATGTTAGGTTCCTTGATGACTATTTCTATGTATTTGATGTTTTATGTTGTCTGCTAAATGCCTAAATTGTAAATTGTACATCAAACAAATCTCGAAAGGCATTTGTAGAATCACCCTCCGGCTATTAACGGGTTATCACGCACTTATCCGCAAGGATTACATGGTCCAATACTAGTCTCCAGACACATCATGCTGTGTAGAAGAGAAGGCCTTGGCTGAGGAGAGACAGTGAGACGACGGGATAGAAGGCTGTGAGGGGTTTCTGGCCTGTGTCCTTGTTCATGTCCAGAGCCGGTGTGGAGTGGGCAGCACCATCAGTCCCAGAGTGTATAGCGATGTGGCAGAACAGAACGTTAGCAGGCAAAGTACAGCCAATACACGGCCTCGACGTCAGGGAGAGAAGCAGAACCTGTTTGGACTGCAAATTATTACTGGCTGATCCTCTATTATTTTATCGGCTGTGTTGTTGGACTTTAAGGTAGTGGGCAAGCAGCACGCGTCCTTGCCAGAGAAGGAAGGAGGGGAGTCGACTACTCAAATAATCTTTGATAATTGCTGCAGTGACCACAGAGTCCTGACTAAGTATAGGAGGCCGTAATAGAACCATTTGGCCTGTTTTCATATTTAATAGGGAAAAAAAGTGGAGGGGAGGGGAGGGGAGGGGCGGGAGGCTCCAAGCAGTCATTTTCTCAGAATCAACACCTCTGTTTAAACATTGTGGAGCGGAGCATGGATCACTACCAAGGAAGTTGTCGACTTTTCAATCAAAAGGACATTTGTCTTCAGGTAACCTTGCATGTTACAAAAAAAACTCCTCTGCTGGAGAAACAGTGTTCGCACTGTTCATTCAAAAAAACAGATTAGTACAATGATAACGATATTCATAATAAAACAGTGTGACGTTTCCATGGCGAGGCCTGCTTTTAGAGCACCGTGTCGTATTCTAATGATTTATGACTGTAAACTGGTGTGACAGGCGGGCAATAAACAGCAGTAGTACTTGATAATTCTGCCTACACTGAATCTCTGTTCTGCACCTTGTATCTTTCACATTATTCAGTGACGGACACAGTAACAAAGTATGTTGTTGCTGTCTCCATAATTTAACCTTTTCTGGGTTATTTCCCCCCCTAAATTAAGGCCATACTATTTGATCATACTACACAGCATCACACAGAAAGCATCAAAAGTTGCAGATCCACAAGATCGAGACGTGGGCACAAAGCAACGCGTTTAGATCTTGTAGATCTGCTACTTTTGCTGTTTTTGATCCTAAAAGGTTATAGTTTTGGACATATAATGCATAATGAGAACTTTTTTTTAACTTTAAGTAGGCCTATATTTTGATGGCAATTGGCGTTACTCAAGCACATTTTGAACACCGACCCTTAACTTGTAAGAGAGAATTTCTTCATTGTGGTACCGTATTGATTATTTTTATTAAGTAAAAATGGAGTATAGGCCACCACTGCGGCCTACATAGTATAATGTGGCAGTGTGTGAACTGTTGCTCAATCTTAGTTTTGGGGACACAGAGCCCTGCTCCTCCAGAGGGGTTAATAAGTCCAATCGCTGGACGGGGAGAAGCTTGTTTTGCCACCTCCGTGAAATTGGTCGGGGATTTGGCTGTTTTTCCCAAGTCTCTCCGGCCGGTTCAATACGTTTGGGGAAACCTAAGCTTACTATTAGTGCTGCTTTACACATTGGTGTTACAAGTGATGTGGGCTGAATTAAATTGCAACATTATATCTCCAGCCCATGGGGTTATAGCCTCCTATGTTATAGAGGGGAGAGTCCGTTGCTGGAATTTCTGGAGTCCTCAATCAGGGTAATAAATTGGGTCTGATGGCTAATTTTAGCCCCGAAATCCAATCCTCGACAATAAGTTACAAGCCTTGCGGGAGCTTTTAGTCAAACTGTGTCTGGCACTGGCACAGTTGAAAAGAGGGCTTTTAAATAAATGACTTTACAAAAAAGTTGCGTGTTTTTCAAAGCGGGCGCTCGCTCCCAGATACAGGGGGGCATGCACGTAAAGTGAAGTTTACCATGTCTGACACCTTCTGTTGATTTGTGCATTTTTTATGCCCGTGCCACTCGCGGTCTAAAAGCCATTCATTTGCACACCGCAGTTTAGCGTTGCATTAACATTGCATTAAAAAAAATCTGTTATCGCTAGCTCGACTTTTTGAAGGTCCCTCTTGTCCCAAATAATCCCCCCCGCACACGAGCACACACACACACACACACACACACACACACACACACACACACACACACACACACACACACACACACACACACACACACACACACACACACACACACACACACACACACACACACACACACACACACACACACACACACACACACACACACACACACACACACCACCTCCCTTTGCAGGAGACAAGTCCAGTGGCAGGTCGGTGTGATTTCACTGTATGGCCCTCAGTCAGTGCATTAGCAGTGACGTGATCGTGATTAATGTTAATCACGCTGGATTTACTGTGTGTTTATTTTATGGCGCAGTTGGCAGCATGCAGAGCTACAGGCCGCCTCTATGAGAGCTCCCGCTGGCAGCGTGGAGGCACACAGGGCAGACTCTGGGGCTTCCACCGTGTTTGCGCTGGTGCTTTGCCGTAACGCTGCTTGGCCTCGTCTGGGTCGCTTCGCCCGCTGAACACAGAGCCCGTGTTGTCAGTCATGAGCGATTGCAAATGTTTCCCGTGAACGAAACCAACCAACCAACCGTACGTACGTACGCTCACCGGTTGCTTCTCTTCTCCCTCCCTTTTTCTTCTCCTCCCGTTCTCCTGAAAGCCGTCTGACTGACAATGATTTGATGTGACAGCTTTAGTAGTGGACAACTCCAGTACAAGAGTCCAGTGGTTCTCCAACCTTTTCAAGTCAAGGACCCCCACATTTATATATTTGGCCCCGGACCCCCATCTGAAAATGTTTTGTGCCAGGGACCCCCAGAAGCGCGCACACACACACACACACACACACACACACACACACACACACACACACACACACACACACACACACACACACACACACACACACACACACACACACACACACACACACACACACACACACACACACACACACACTATATACTGCTAAAGTGGTTAAAATGCTGTATTAACTACTTTTGCTAGGGACCCCCTGGGGCTCTATCAAATTTGTACTTTAGTAAAAATACTGGAGTACTAAAAAAAAAACTTAAGTATTCACAAGTATGCACACTACTGAATATTCAAAAGTACAAATTGGAAAATATATTTTGTTTGTTATATCTTAAACATTTTTAACTAATGTCCCCCAAAACATTCTACGATTTTTTTCAAATATCAATAATAGTGAAAATAACACAAAATCTACAAAATGTACAGTACTAGATCGGCTATGGCGGTTATAAATTAAGTGGTTATAATTCATGGTCATTTTTCTCTCCTATAGAAATGTAGTGGATATTTGTGGTCACAAGTATGCAAAAACACAAATACTCAAGCAAAGTACAGGTACTCAAAAAAGTTACTCAAGTAGGCTACAGCATAACTTAATATACTTAAGTTACTGTTCACCACTGGTCATCAAGTAGAAAATACTCTCACTGTGGCTTATTTGATACTTCCAGTGCAGGTTTTATTTGAAGCGGGCCGATAAACCGATCACATTGTTTTTTTTGTTTGATCAGCTTAATGTTTCACATACTTGCACAGTGAGTGGCCAGGAATGCTTTTCACTTGGCCTGCATGGCACTGATTGGCACACAGAGGGAGGTCTCTGGTGTCTGGCAGACAGTGCAACACTGCCACCATGTTGGCTCTACAGAGGGAGGTCTCTGGTGTCTGGCAGACAGTGCAACACTGCCACCATGTTGGCTCTTGTACTGCCATGACAACAACAACTCAACTGACTGCTCTAGTCTACAGCATACCTGCCTCCACTATAATCACTCTACAGCAGAGGTTCTACAGAGGCTCTACAGCATACCTGCCTCCACTATAATCACTCTACAGCAGAGGTTCTACAGAGGCTCTACAGCATACCTGCCTCCACTATAATCACTCTGCAGCAGAGGTTCTACTCTAGTCTACAGCATACCTGCCTCCACTATAATCACTCTACAGCAGAGGTTCTACAGAGGCTCTACAGCATACCTGCCTCCACTATAATCACTCTACAGCAGAGGTTCTACAGAGGCTCTACAGCATACCTGCCTCCACTAGAATCACTCTGCAGCAGAGGTTCTACAGAGGTTCTACAGCATACCTGCCTCCACTATAATCACTCTACAGCAGAGGTTCTACTCTAGTCTACAGCATACCTGCCTCCACTATAATCACTCTACAGCAGAGGTTCTACTCTAGTCTACAGCATACCTGCCTCCACTATAATCACTCTACAGCAGAGGTTCTACTCTAGTCTACAGCATACCTGCCTCCACTAGAATCACTCTACAGCAGAGGTTCTACAGAGGCTCTACACTACAGCATACCTGCCTCCACTAGAATCACTCTACAGCAGAGGTTCCCAACCACTGGCACTAGTACCACTGGTGGTACTTGAGCCCCTCTGGTGGTACACAGAGGAGTCACTCACAAAAAACGAGAAAAAAGACAAAAGTGGAATGAAATATTTATATTATACAGGTTCTTCTGACCAAGAAATGGTTTGAAATAGGCTCTCCAGCTGAAATGAGCATGACAGCACACCTAGCCCTTAAATAATAGAAGATCTGAGAACGGATGAATCACATTATAAATATCATCAGTTGTGCTGATTAGTGATTAGACAGAGTTTTGTCAGAGCAGCATCATTCTTGGCTTGGGAATGGACCAAAAAGGCAGGTATACGCTCCTGTATTTTAACATCAGTTATTATGGTGCATGTACTTTGAGAGCCAAATATTTTCTGAGGTGGTACTTCAGTATAAAAGCTTGGGAACCAATGCTCTACAGCATACCTGCAGCCTCCACTATAATACGGCAGTGGTTCTCAAACTGTTTTCATTTGAAAGGACCCCCATGAATCTGAGAGCGTACAAATGTAACAAAATGGACCCGCACTATAATGCATATCATTGTTGTTGGGTGGAAACCTTGTACGTATTATTTTTAATACAAATGTGAAAAAAGCAGATCTGCGATCCATTGTGAGCTTGGAAATCTGCTACTTTGTGCGGCACTCTTGTAGTCTTGTATGATGAAGTAGGGCATTTTGCATTATGGAAAACAAAAACATAAAACGTTGAAATATGAAGAAGATACAAGGTTTCTGCGAGAATATTGAATGATCGAATTATTGGAATTATTATGAACGCGCATGAATGGGCGTGCGTGCACGACAAACATGCACAATGATTTATGGGTCCCGGTTTGAGGGGCTGAATATACAGGTATGGTCATCCTAAACGCCGTGCTGTGGGCAACGTCTCGCCATGTTCGACACGCGGCACCGCCGTCGCGGCGGAGCACCAATTAGCCTCAACCGCCACAGCACCCGCGTGTCAAACGATCCGCACTTCATCTCCAGCCGGTTTCACCCTGCGAAGGACACATGTAACCTACATCCAATATTTGCTCCCGCCCTGCCCTTTAAAAAACACAGAATAACAGAAAAGCCCTCTGATAGAAATCCCAGTGTGCATTGTATCTAGCCTTGTTTACGCTGAGGGATTCCCTTACCACTTGTGTTAAATGTACCCCTCCGTGTTATTCCACCAAGCAAGAAAGAAAACAATTACCCAAAATGAGGGCTAGAAGCTGAGTGGAGGCCTGTATGTACAATAACAAAGACGTGTGACTGTTTGGATCTGATAAGCCCCCGTCGAGTGTTTCCTCTAATGCCTCTGAAAACAAACAGAGGGGTTGATGGGGTGAATGGAGGCTTGGTTTGGGCCCTGACCGCCGCCTCGGCCCGGGAGCTTGTTTTAGGGGCTGGACCGGCCTAGTAGCGGCAGCAGGGCCCCCGTCATCAGTGGCCCAGGCGCCGACTCACTTAAACAGGTTAGGTGTTGTGAGCTTTCTAAATCTGCTGTGACACGCGCACGCTACCATAGACATGAATGCATATGTGCACGTATGTGTACACACACACACACACACACACACACACACACACACACACACACACACACACACACACACACACACACACACACACACACACACACACACACACACACACACACACACACACACACACACACACACACACACACACACACACACACACACGCGCCTCTGAGAGTTGCAATATTATTCTGTCTGTCATCAGTGAGGAGATTATGAGCTCTCAGGTATGAATGAGAAATCCAGGACTGTCAGCTCCATCATAAAAAGAAGTTCAATCTTGCCAGAGATGCTGCTGGAATGCCACCCTAGAACACATCCATGCCACGTCTACTGGTTAACACACTGCTTCACAAACAGTGGGTCGGGACCCACATGTGGGTCCCGACCCAGATATTTATACGTAGTTGTTGTGCTGGGATGTACTGTATGTCGCGTACCAATCTACAAGCTCAAAATCAGGCTATAAGGAGGCTTCAGATCAAACTAGAAAAAGTGCCCCTCGGAGGTCTCCACCAGGTCAGGTCAGGTTGTGACCTCCTGGTGGCGCTATAATAAGCCAATGTGAAAAGGGTGCCATTTCTTCTTATGATGGCAATTGGATGATTTGAGGCATTTTGTTCCACCTGTTGGTGGCGCTATAACAGGCCAATGTGAAAAGGGTGGGGTATATTCCTCAGCCTAGTAGGAAAGTCTGTGAAAGATTTCACGTAAATTGTACGCTGCGTTCATGATTTGAGGCTTTTTGTTCAAAATGGGCCAATCCTGCAAACTTTGAAAGCCAATGTTAGCCAATTAGGATGGGATATGAAATATCGGACAGATCTGTCTTGAACACATGACTATAGAAATACTGTGTAACAATTTGCGGGATTCTTGGACAGAATCTGGAGGAGTAACAGCAACAAATGTGTTTTACGAAAGTCGGCCCCCTGGTGGCGCTATAACAGGCCGTTCTGGAACATTTGGGGGAGAGGTCCATCGTTGGCATCCAGGGAATGTGCATGCAAAATTTGGCATCGACCGGGTTAACGGTGCCGGAGATTAGCTGGTAAGAGACGGATAGACGGACACACACACACGCACACACATACACACACGGACGGAGTGCAAAACATATAGTACTCTCTCCCCATGCCTTCGGCCTGGTGGAGACAATTAGCTGTTGCCTGTCAAACATGTGGCCACATAGTTGCAGCTGACAGGTATGTTATGAGATCACTTTACAGACAGATTATTTTGCAGCCTACAGTGCCAAATTACCTTTTTGCCATAAGGTCATCATAAATGTCATGGATCGACGTAATTGGCGGAGATTAGATATCTAAAGTAAAAAAAACGTTTATTTAACCCAATAAACACAAAGCGAGAAAGCATCCGTGTCTTCTTAGGACAGTATAGTTCTCAAAAATAGCAAATATACAAGCTCACAGTACTTTCATTCGCGCCACAAGCTTGTACATGGGGTATTCCGGTAACATTCTTGAAAGTGTTTGAAAGTTCTTTTAATCATTTTGATTTTTTTTTAACACAAATCTTCTCTTCTGGGGGTACCTGGCACAAAACATTTTCAGATGCAGGTCCGCGACCAATTTACAATTACAATTTACAATTTAGGCATTTAGCAGACGCTCTTAATCCAGAGCGACTTACATTAAGCAAGAACAAAAAGCATGGGAATACATCACATATATAAACAGCATTTATCAAGAAACATGCGTAAGCTAAGAACGTAGCTAGAACATATCTATATATAATGACACTATACATATAAGCTAAACATATATATTATACTATGCTGTACTGTTATTGTGCTGTCTACATGACATGCTATAAGTCTATTTCAAATGCTATCTAAGTCTAAAAAAGTGCTGTCTAAGGGGGTAGGGTAAGTGCTATGGGCCATGGTAGAGTATGCATATATCTCAATCTGGGGGTCCTTGGCACGGCAAAGTTTGAGAACTACTGATTTAGAAGGCATTTTGGAGAATCGACCTCGCCGGGTCTATAATTGTCAATAAAACCGCAAACGAAAAAATGGGCAGAGCATGTCAGAGATGAATGAGCCTGCTACAGGCATGACGGTGGCTTTTCCAGTATTTCCGGATGCTCGTCTGGTTCTCTGCCTTAACGGCTGAAGCGATGATGACAGACTGGGCCGGGCCCTCGCAGGTCGCTGTGACTGGGTCACCACCCAGAGGTTTGTTTTGTCACGTTTAACACACACTGCTGCTGAAGGCAGCCTGACATCATCATGGCTTTTAATGGCTCTAAAAATAGAGCCTTTCAGTGCCGTGTCTGGCCACCCACGCCCACCTCCTCACCTCACCCACCTCCTCGCCCCCATGCATGCCCAGCTGGTGTCATACCTGTGTGTGTGTGTGTGTGTGTGTGTGTGTGTGTGTGTGTGTGTGTGTGTGTGTGTGTGTGTGTTCTCATAGGTCGATGTACGAACAGACTTCCGTTGATCGGTGTTGTGCGATAGCCGGGTTAAAGAAAGAAGTGTGTGGAAGAAATCAAATGTACACATGATGCCAGGACAGGTGTTTGAGCTGATCTTATATTTGATTACTATTTTATCCTGTAGTAATTTAACAGTCACTATGTAATACTGTACTAGTTGTTTTGGTCAAATACGCGTTAAGAACAGATTATAAAATGTTACTGTAATACTGTACTAGTTTAACACAGTCACGTAATGCCAATTGGACATTTGTCGGCCATTTGGAGAAAAGTATGTCCCACAATGCGTCATGTGAATGGTATTATTCTTGTATGCACAGCTGATTGGTTGAATACTTTATTAGTCAGAAATGTAAACAGCACGTGGTACAGTAATACATGAAACCATTTAGACCTGAGGCCGATTCTACAAATGCCTTCTAAATCAGTAGTTCTCACACTTTCAAGATTTCTTCAAAAATGCTGTCGCGATGTTGCAAGCTTGCAGATTGCCGATTCAGTGCGCAACGCGCGGCGCACATCCGAGTACAAATCCGGCACAAGCGGAGATGACCCGATATGCCATCTTCTTAGAAAAGGATGATCTAAACGCTTGTCCATGTGCCAACTTCCTTGACATTATCTTCACATCAGCGCGAGCGCTGTGAGCCAACCAGGGGGGAATGTGGGACTTCCACCGCCCAACAGGTACAGGCAGCGCCCGGGAACACAAAAATCATTCATAAAAACCCACAGAAAACAAAACATTGCTTTGCCATCCTCCAGACATGTCATATCTCTCAATCAAGCTCTGTTCTGAAGACGTGTTTATTATGGTGGTTTGTTTTTTTGTAGATACTTGTTTTATAACCGTACAAAAGAAGTGTTGACAAGATGAGTCAGGAGGGGTAGTATATACAGTACAATATGGTTGCTGTCGGGCCCTACTAGATCATATACTACAGCGTCACACAAAAACATCAAAGGCAGTGGATCCACAAGCCCACGTTGGTTCTCTCTTGTGTTACCTTTGAATTTGAATCCTGAAAAGTAACAGTTTTGGACAAATAGCGGTATGAGGTTTCTACCCAACAAAGACGATGTGCAAGTTGGAAATCCATGCCCCACCCAGTTATTATTGTCTGTGTCCCTTTTATGCCCATATATGGAGTTCTTTGTCAGGCATGCCCAAATATGGAGTCTATGCAGATGTCCGAACATCATTGTGATGTCAGAACAGGCCAGCTTCATATATGGAGACTGGGCAGGGGCCCTGTCCAGAGCCTGGGCAGAGGCCTTTTGTGGTGGTTCTGGACAACCGTGGGTCTGATCGAGGACCCAAGGCTGGGCACTGCACTCCCTGTGGTGGTGTGGAACACCTGTGTTGAATTTGAAGTCGGTGGGGCGAACGGTTCTCGAGTTACTGTACGTGGATTACAGACGTACACACGTGACAACTGATTAACAAGTTTGACAGGGTAGGCAGATTAAAACAGACAGACAGACAGACAGACAGACAGACAGACAGACAGACATGCAGTAGGGATGACGATCATGATAATGCAGGTTAACAATGGTCCAACGTCACTGCAGATGTGTGGACTGAAGCCAGGAGATGCCCAGTCCCAGTTTAGAAAGAAAAACTATGTATTTATTGGCCAAAAAATAAATAAAATGTATCTAGAAATACTGATATAACGCTACAGTCTAGACACTGTAGGCTATACTTTACTCAAAACAGTGGCCAAGAGGTATAATACCAAAAGTACCACAAGTTAGTGCATTTGTGGCTCAAGTTTAATTCCTCTGTAATTCCACCAAGTTTTTTGGAGAGTCGGGAAGTCCTTTTAACAATTTCACAAGTGTTTTGTGTCCGTCTACCCACGCCTGTGCTGCACAACGGCCTGCAAACTTTCACCGTTCAGTACCACCTGACGAGAGAGAAATGATGATAGTCAGTAACACTCTTCTTCGCTTCCAGCGACATGCTTTGGAGGAAGTTGGGAGCCTTGGCTTGGCTCTGATTGCTCCTCGGAATTCATGGGCTTAAATAAAGACGCTTAATCACAAGTGTTCATGCAGCAGCACTTTTTTCTTCTTCTTTTCCCCTGGACTGTGCCGAGCCTTTGCCAAGACCTCAGGCAGTCACATCTCTGGACTGTAGTAGGAATAATAATATTCCCCTCTGACTGGCCGTATGACTCACAAAAACAACTGCCTCCAGAGTAATGTGATACCCCCATCCTTTAACAGCAGAGGCAGATGAAGCAGGATGTCTCCCCGTTTATTACTTCATATTAGGCTGCTTGTAAGATTGCGAGAGTGAAGGTGTCCAGAAGTAGCCTCGCGTTACTCTGCCTGGGGCAATATGCAATATGCAATAGGCAGATGAAGGTCCAGAATTATACATGCAAATCATTGAAGTATAACAAGAGAGTGACACCACAGGACAGTCATCTTATATCGGATCGGTTTAACTACTTGAACCTTATAGCATCCCTGTTATGGGCATGTCAGCATGATGGGCAAATATTCCGCGAAAATAGAAGATCTACAAGCTGACGGCATGTTGTGAGCTTAGTAGAATATGTTTGGTGAGTAGATATTGTGTTGAGGGGGAAAAGGGGAGGAGGCGAAGGATATACAGTAGAGGCACTATCAAATAAAGGCATAAAAAAAACACATGTCACATAGTGGTGGGAATATTCAATATTTAAGATTTATTAAAAGTAACAATAACACAATGTAAAAAATACTCTGTGACAAGTAAAAGTCCTGTGTTAAAAACTGCACTTGAGGGCCTGGGCCATGGCTCAGTGGTCCAGGCCCCTTGGCTGGTAATCCAGTCTGGCAGTGTGCCGCGGGTTCGACTCCCGATCCCATTACTGCATGTCTTCCCCCCATCTCCTGCCAGCCTACTGTCTGTCCCTCCATAAAAAATATAAAATAAAGGCGAAAGCCACAAAAAAAAAAAACATTAAAAAAATTAAGTATTGGCATCAAAAGTAAAAGTGCTCATTATGCAGAATGTCCCATTTCACAAGTTTTCAAAAATGTATAAAAAAATCTGAAGATAGCAGATCTACAAGTTCACAACACATTTTGCACCGTGGTGAGTTTTAAGCTTGTAGATCGGGAATATTCAAGTAGCCGAAGTGTAACATAGGGCTGGTAAATGTATATTTTGTAAAATAAATAAAATGAAGTAACTTTTAACTACAGTTTTCAATTAGTTGTAGTACTGTACAAAGTACAATATTTACCTCTGAGATGTAGTGATGTAGTGGAGTGCAAGTAGGCCTATAATAACATGGAAATACTAATGTAATACCTCAAATTAAAGTACTTGTGGAAATGTACTTAGTTCCTTTCCACCACTGATGTCACAACATGCCAGTCACCTCCAGGAAGTGTGACAATGAGCTTTATAGTTCCACACAGATAACATCAGCTCAGGTGTGTTAATCAGTACGGTAGAAGATGCACTCTGATGTTTTAGTAGTAAAAGTAAAAATAGCAGTACCACAATGTACTGTAGGAATATAAATAAAGTGTTTAATACAATTTACTACTATGCGACTATACTAAAAAGTAGTAAAGTACACTGAGTTCACTCAAAGTATACCAAAAGTAAAAGTAGTCATTATTTATGCAGAATTTCCCATTTCACTTTTACATTTTTTACATTTTTCACTTAAAACATTTTCAAAATTTGGGAAAATCTTTCGAAAATAGCTGTTCAACAAGCTTGCAACGCGTCACAACTCGCACTGTTATTTTATTGTACTTAAGTAAATTAACTTAAAAATCAGCAGGGTTATTTCCAAAGAAGAACCCCAACAGGCAGCGCGCGCACATACGCACGCGCGCGCGCGCACTCTCACTCACACACACACACACACACACACACACATACACATACACACACACACACACACACACACACACACACACACACACACACACACACACACACACACACACACACACACACACACACACACACACACACACACACACACTCTTATACCCGAGTGTAAAAACGTCCATTTGGGTAAATTTTTACACTCTCACAATTAGCACCAAGGTCAATTAAGCCACGAGAACAGAATTGTGGTGGTCTCCACTTTTATGAAGCTCACACGTTCTACACAGCCGTTTACAGGGTGGGCAGGCCTGTCTGCCCGCACCATATTAAACTGGCTTAACACACCTGGAAAATAAAATGCCATGGAAAGCCCTTGTCTTACAGGGCAACGTGAAACCAGCCACCTCTACTCACGCTCTAATTGGCTGTTAACACTCTTTTAACGAACCTGCAGTTCTTGAGTTACACACCGATGGTGCAACCGAAGGAACAGGCGACAGGCGAGCGAGCGTGGCGTCAACCTGCCGCTTGCCAAATGGAAACCAGTAGTCACTCACACACCAGGTCAGGGATTGTTTATTGCATTCACTGAACATGACACTCGAAACTTGAAACCGCATTGACATCTAGGCCTACGGTAAGTTTCAAAATCCAATATTTTCTGTCGTTCAGCATCTGATGCCACGTGTCCACGCAAGAATCCATTTTGTTTGATTGTCACATCACAGGTTTGCAGGTGTAAATGAGTGGGTGGACTCGTTTTGTTTGCAAGTTCCATCCTTTGTTGTGTTCAGGAAAGAGGAAATAAAGGGTGGGGGCAGAGAGAGAGAGAGAGAGAGAGAGAGAGAGAGAGAGAGAGAGAGAGACTCAGCAAATAGAAAAACAGAGGAGCCATACTGTAAAACACAGGGGTCTTCAACAGGGACCCCCACTACATATAGAGGGGATGCGCGTGACATCATCATCATAAGTTATGCGGGAACGCCTACCGAGTGGCAAAAAAACGCCCATAAATCCAAACAGAAAAGCCCTATCTGATTGAATTAAACAAGGTTAAACTCACTTTGCCACTCAATTTGCCACTCACTTTATGCATGTGCTTAACCTCTATTGTATAAAATTGTGATGCAGATTAAACTTTTTCATAAATTTCATAGATACTGTAGCTTCATATACTTGTTTGACAGCACTATCATCAGTGCTGTGTTGGATTCATTACTGTGTATTTCTATCCACTTAAACCCTCAATACTTAGTAAACTTAAAGGGATATTTCACACACACACACACACACACACACACACACACACACACACACACACACACACACACACACACACACACACACACACACACACACACACACACACACACACACACACACACACACACACACACACACACACACACACACACACACACACACACACACACACACACACACACAACTTTGGTCTCCTCTTTTTACCCCTACAAGCTATTTAAGCCCTGTTGAAGACCCCCAGCTGTAAGACCTATACTCCAGCCACTACCTACTTTCTTTTTTTGGCATTGCTTTGGAAGATCCATGGGTGTTTCTATAGGCCGTCATCATATGTGGACTTGGATGCACATGGCCGGGTGCATGTAATGTCCAATGTAGTGTGTAATGGCGGTGGTACTGGTATAGGCCTGGAAGGAAACGGCTCTCCTGAGTGCTACATAGAGGCAGTGGGGTATAGGACGACTGCGGCTGTACGGCCCATTAGCCCATGGCTCGGCACCCCGCTAGTAGTGTCTGCTCCAGTCTAAATATCTGAGACCACTCCGCCTGTGGCCCACCGAACCTGCAACTTTCAATGTTGTGAAAAATTGAGCCAGGTCAAAGCCAAAAAAAAAGTTCTCTTTTTCTTCTTTTTTCCTCCCCTAGTTTATTTTTAGGAGCGCCGTGTGACGCACATTGTTCCTTACAGGTATTTCTCCCTGTCAGCATGACTGTCTTCCTGTTGAACCTGGTGACAAGACAAAGTTTCTTACGTAATTTTATACTTCGTCGGGCATGCGCGCGCGCCCGCGCCAGAAAACAGCAGACCTACAAGCTCACAACGCGCTGCATCCGTGTCACGTTGTGAGCTTGTAGGTCGATCAGTTTTCGGCACGTGACGCCGCCGTGCGTCCAAGTATAAATCGATGCTTTTATTCACCTGGAAGCCTGGCCCCAGACACAAGCTTCTTACTTTTCACAGAAGAGGCGTCTCGCAAAGTAGTCAAACTGGTGGCTGCAGCACGCTGTGCCTCAGGTGTTAGTTTACAGACACTAGTAATAATAGACGGTAATGATCCAAGTTGGCGAGAACATTTTCACATTTGCGCGAGTTATTACAGTATGTGATGTGAAAGACATGTATTCCATTCTCTCTGAGATGAGAACACGTGAGTCTGGGGTGGTTACAGGACTAATACAGGAGGGCGTGTGGCGCAATTCATAGCGAGGGCTTTTTTATGCATACTGTACTGTACAGTTGGGTGCCACCGATATTGTCCCTTATCATTTGACCCATTTAGGCCCGACCTCAAATTTTTTTAAAATCCTTCTAAATCCTCCAGTTTTCTGAAATCAATATTTTCACGATTTTTCAAAAATAGCAGACCTACAAGCTCGTAGCGCGCCACTCGGTGGCGCGCTATGAGCTTGTAGATCTGCTATTTTTCAATAGCTAAATTATAACAATGTTTAAAACACCAAAAGGGGTTCCCGCCCAAAATGGGTTAACTGTCCTTTTGCGCAGATCACGCAAACCTCAGCAAAAAGAAAAGGACAATATCGATGGCCTCCAACTGTATAACTTGAGATCAAACTCTCTGTGGAAATGACACGAGTGTCATGAAGTGGCAGAAGTTTGTAAAAAATGTGCTTTGGTAAATTAAAGTAAACAAATGCACAGTGTGAGCAGCTGCTTTAAAGTATGGTAGCATGGTGGCAATAAAACAATTAGGATTTTAACCACTTTAACCAATATTTTAAACTTGAAAAAAGCAAGTTCATAGCGTGTCAATTCATGCTGTGCTATGAGCTTGTGGATCTGCTATATTTTTTGATTTTTCCAAAATAGCAGATAAGAAAACATTATTAACTCAAATCCTTGATTCTGGGGGGCCCCTAGAACAAAACATTTTGAGATGGGGTCCGCAGCCAGTTCTGGGGGTCTTTGACCCCCAGAACCACAATGACATAGAAACATATGTTTATTTAGAAAACTGTTAGAATAGGTCTCAGGTCTTAATGGGTTCATTATACTTGTACTATACTATACATTAGCAGGTCAAGGTCCACTCCTATAAGTTGGGTGTAATAGAAAGGGGACACTGTTGCACCGTATGTCGAACACATCGGTTTCGCCTTTACCTCCCCAAGGGTGAATGCGAATGTAAATGTCACTTTGAATTGATGAAGTGCGTTCTGAGGAGCGCTGTCAAATAAAGATTCTCAGTTTCAGCTATAAGAACAAATGGTGCATGTGATTTGATTTGGTCCGCTAGTGCAGAATACAAAACGACTTTCTTTTCCTGTCATCGCTAGATCGATTTACATTTCATAATTGTTTTTAAACGATTTTTGATCTAACTCCACCAGCTCGTTTTGGTTTGTGCCAAGAAAAAACATTTTCCACGCAGCAGTGAAATAGTAGCCGTCAATTACACCCACCCACAGAACACACACACACACACGTGCACGCGCGCACGCACACACACACACACAAACACACACACATACACACACACTGAAGATTAGACACGAGATAAGTGCACTATATTGTGAAACTACTCCATATTCTTGTGACAAATACAGATCGACTCTTTGCAAACGTACCGGACCGACTAAAGCAGGTGCGAGCCTACAGAACGGAACGTGAGCTAACGAGCGTTTTTTGGGGGGTGAGACAAAGGGTTCTGTTTAGACATGCTAAGTGCAGGTGACCGGCTACTAGAGGACCACTACGGTGCACGGCTGTCAGCTTCCAGCTTGAGGCCTGGCTGATTGTTAACACCCCACAGCGAGACCTGTTGCCCCGGGCTATTAGTCATCCTGACAAGCCTGGCGTATGGTGCCACTCTCTCCGGTCGTGACACACTTGTTTCCACACATCTCCCCCGCCTCTCCGCGGGCCGGGCCGCCCGCCCCGGCTCTGATATATTCCTAACGCATAGTGGCAAGAGTGACACATGACCACTGAACCTCCACAAGAACCTATCAATTACTGATGAAAGAGGCCATTTAACTTGTTATATACATACAGTGTGTGTGTGTGTGTGTGTGTGTGTGTGTGTGTGTGTGTGTGTGTGTGTGTGTGTGATTATTCTATATTCTCAACAAGCTTGATTTGTTTTGCCAATGTCTGTGCTGCGCCAAAAATAGGCAATCTACAAACTCATATCACCTGGCAGCGTGACGCATTGTGAGTGTGTGAAAACATATCGACGCACACTTAACGGATTAGACCTGAGGCCGAGTCTACGAATGTCTTCTAAATCCTAACAGTCAGTGTGGTAATCAAACCTTTTTCATGTCAAGCCGGACCTCCACATTTATATGTATTTGGCCGCGGACCCCATCTCAAAATATACAAGCCGTGAAATATTTTTGAATAAGCGACGCTGAAATCTATGATGGGTTCAATGGGTTAAGGATCAAATCAGGCTTTAGTAAAATCCGTGGACGAGAGTGTGGCAACGTGAGAGAGAGCTGTCAGACACAGATCTCATCAGGAATGTGCTGGTGGCAATGGTTGTTCCATTCTGCATGAACCTGTACATTCAATGGTTGTTCCATTCTGCATGAACCTGTACATTCAATGGTTGTTCCATTCTGTATGAACCTGTACATTCAATGGTTGTTCCATTCTGCATGAACCTGTACATTCAATGGTTGTTCCATTCTGCATGAACCTGTACATTCAATGGTTGTTCCATTCTGCATGAACCTGTACATTCAATGGTTGTTCCATTCTGTATGAACCTGTACATTCAATGGTTGTTCCATTCTGTATGAACCTGTACATTCAATGGTTGTTCCATTCTGTATGAACCTGTACATTCAATGGTTGTTCCATTCTGCATGAACCTGTACATTCAATGGTTGTTCCATTCTGCATGAACCTGTACATTCAATGGTTGTTCCATTCTGCATGAACCTGTACATTCAATGGTTGTTCCATTCTGTATGAACCTGTACATTCAATGGTTGTTCCATTCTGTATGAACCTGTACATTCAATGGTTGTTCCATTCTGTATGAACCTGTACATTCAATGGTTGTTCCATTCTGTATGAACCTGTACATTCAATGGTTGTTCCATTCTGCATGAACCTGTACATTCAATGGTTGTTCCATTCTGCATGAACCTGTACATTCAATGGTTGTTCCATTCTGCATGAACCTGTACATTCAATGGTTGTTCCATTCTGTATGAACCTGTACATTCAATGGTTGTTCCATTCTGTATGAACCTGTACATTCAATGGTTGTTCCATTCTGTATGAACCTGTACATTCAATGGTTGTTCCATTCTGTATGAACCTGTACATTCAATGGTTGTTCCATTCTGTATGAACCTGTACATTCAATGGTTGTTCCATTCTGTATGAACCTGTACATTAAATGGTTGTTCCATTCTGTATGAACCTGTACATTAAATGGTTGTTCCATTCTGTATGAACCTGTACATTAAATGGTTGTTCCATTCTGTATGAACCTGTACATTAAATGGTTGTTCCATTCTGTATGAACCTGTACATTAAATGGTTGTTCCATTCTGTATGAACCTGTACATTAAATGGTTGTTCCATTCTGTATGAACCTGTACATTAAATGGTTGTTCCATTCTGTATGAACCTGTACATTAAATGGTTGTTCCATTCTGTATGAACCTGTACATTAAATGGTTGTTCCATTCTGTATGAACCTGTACATTCAATGGTTGTTCCATTCTGTATGAAGCTGTACATTCAATGGTTGTTCCATTCTGTATGAACCTGTACATTCAATGGTTGTTCCATTCTGCATGAACCTGTACATTCAATGGTTGTTCCATTCTGTATGAACCTGTACATTCAATGGTTGTTCCATTCTGCATGAACCTGTACATTCAATGGTTGTTCCATTCTGTATGAACCTGTACATTCAATGGTTGTTCCATTCTGCATGAACCTGTACATTCAATGGTTGTTCCATTCTGTATGAACCTGTACATTCAATGGTTGTTCCATTCTGTATGAAGCTGTACATTCTAGAAACACACTGATTAATGGAGCTATCTTACTGTCACATTAGTCTTTTTCCCCTTTGCACCTGATTTATGTTTTGACAAACAGAATTTGAGTTCAGTTTTATGTTGTATTTATTTTATATTATTAATACCTGAGGCTGATTCTACAGATGCCTTCTAAATCACTAGTTTTTCAAAAAAATAAATTAAAAAAATAGCAGATGTACAAGCTCGCAGTGTGGTATGAAGTGAAGCGCTGTGAGCTTGTATATCTGCTATTTTTTTTAATACCCAACACAAAAATACCGCAGATGCTTTGAATTGCTTTCCCACTTTTAATGGGTTATTAGCATAAAATAAATCCATCCATAAACAGATACGGTGCAGGAGAGGTTTGAAAGCCCAAGGGCTTTATGGGAGAACCTCCCCTATAATTATGCAATAGACAATAATAATATAAAAATCATGTGTGCACTTGTTTACAAAACACCTACGACGCTATCAAAAGGCATACCATAAACGATTCGGCGGTAATTCAGTCTGCGGAAGAAAAGAAAATTGATGTTGAAGAACATACTTCCTGAAACTAATCCAACTTTGTGAACTGTGAAAGCCTTTGTAAGTAGCAGGTTTATGATGTCACCTAATCTGATTAGTTGTCAGGAATGTACAGAATGTTATGTTGGTGTCATGTAGTGCAGACATACTGTATGCTAGGTGTGATGCTTACCTGATAGCCCAGTTTGTTTGCTCTCTGATCTCTGATCTGAGAAGTACTTGCGTGTAAAAGTATCAATACCCTATTGTAGAAATACTCTGTTACAAGTACAAGTCCGGTATTAGAAATGTACTTGGGGGGGGTTAATATCTGCATCAAAATAATCTTAAGGTACCGTAAGTAAATGTACTCATTGTGCAGAATGACCCGTTTCACAAGTCCTCAAAATGTATAAAACATGTTTTTGAAAACAGCCGATCTACAAGCTCACAACGTGTAGCGTTAATCAAAATCTAAAGTAAGTAAACTATATGTAACTTTATGTTTTCAAATAATAGTGGAGTAAAAACTAAAGTAAAATATTTGCCTCTGAGATATAGTGGAGTATAAGTAAAAGTACTGAAAATTACAGTATTTATGAGTATATGTACTTAGTTACTTTACATCACTGCTTACAACTGTGATCGTGCACTTGAAAGTCTGCTAAATGCCTAAATTCCAATAGTTAATGCCCAATTTGAAACAATGATCGTGCCCCACAAACTCCAACCGCGCTATACCGTCTCACTAAAATGCGATTATTTATTTATCTGACACAGTGAAATCATACGAACTGTACATATATTCCCTCCCTTTGGCTTATATAGCCACCCATGCACATGTGGATTAAATATGTCTGAGCAGAGTCTCCAGTGATTGATGTGGGATGAGTAATGCCTGACTAGGGCCTCTCTTACGAAATCACAGAAATGTGCTCTTCAAGACTTATGGGATAATGCAATACTTTAGCTGTCCTGTGCAGCCGTTTGTCTTGTCCCAGACATGTGCAGCTCACTGTAGTCCCGTGCTCAGATACAAAGTCTAACTGGACCATGTGGCTTCGTCTTTAACCTTGTGAGAAGAAGAGATACACATTAAAATTCAATCAATCTGATTTACGAGGCTATCGATACACTTCATTTGCAAATCCTAATTCTTAAAACAGGACTGCAGGACTTTCTTTTCTTCCCCCCCCCCCCCCTGTTCTAAGTACGTACTGTCATGCTTATAATACCACTAAAGCCCTATTCAAAGATATTCCAAAATAGCCGATCTACAAATGATATATTTTTGAAGATGTATGTATTTTTTTTGTAAATCCTTTTGAAGATTTCCGGCTATTATGAATGACAACAATAACATTCGCAAAATAGGGACGCCAGGTTGGAAGTAGTTAAAACTTGTCAACCTCAGAAAGGCCCTGACCTTCATGGCATCATGTGATATGTTCAAGTACAACTCCTCAGTGTAACTCACACCGACCGACTGTACGCATGCAACAAGTCAGGCCAGAGTGGTGACTTAAACGCAGAGAAACAATCCATATTTTGGTTAGGCACTGGTCTGTCTGTCCGTCCGTCCTGCCATTCAAAGCTTAGCCAGCTGTAAGAAATATACAGCAGTGATTTAATATTGGACCAGGCAGGGACTCAGACCCCTGCTAAAGGCATTAGGGCTCCTGCTTTCCTTCTCTTCTCTTTTGTCATTTCCAGGGTAGAGAGAAACCTCCTTCTACAAGGAGATGGTGATCATCAGCACAACAAATGTATAGGGCCACAGATAATATAGTGTGTGTGACTAATTTACAGCTGGGAGGCTTGCTTGCTGTAGCTTTTTTTTTAAAACATCATCCTGTGCTGTTCGCCAGAGGCGACTAGCAGAGTTGCGTTCAGCAAACGCGGAGGTGTAATCAGCAATCAGAAAAAGGAAGCCAGATGTCAGAATTTTATATTATGGCTTCCTCAGAGGAGCGTGATTTACTGTCCTCCCAACCAGCACAGTTGAACTTACGGTGCGGTGCAGTATGTGTGTGTGCGTGTGTGTGTGTGTGTGTGTGTGTGTGTTGCAAGCAGGGTGAGCACTGAATCACAATTAACATTAAAGCGGCAAAATGTTACTTTTATAATGAATAAAATGTCATTTTGTTTATTATGATTTATATATACAATTGGGTTGGTTGTATTTTTTCCTCCCTGCTTTTCTATTGAGATCGTGTCAAAGGCCACGTGTCACCTTGACACAAGGATCTGACACGAATTTGTACCTGATGGTAAAGATTCAATTTATCCCCTGAGCAAGCATGCAGGCTCTATTAGCTCAATGGTAAAAAAAAATGATCTGTGGATAAATACACATTAAATTGGGGGTCCTTGACATGAAAACGTTTGAGAACCACTGGTTTAAACAACATTGGGAACAAGCCCAAATAAGCACTTTACGAACAAGACCCAAAAAACGGCAACCTATATACCCTGTAACTACCAATAATTCACAAGAAAAACAAGCCCAAAGTCACTTATAATAAGCAGACATTGCAACACTGCAATAATATATCCATGTTGGTGAATTAATATTCAGGGTTTTTGGTCAGCATGAACGTTCAAGTTTCTGACCGATGACCGCTCTGCTCCCACGCGGCACTGTATCTATTGGTCACACATGTGAAACGGGAGACATTCATCTTGGGAGCTGAAGCTTGTAAAAACGTCAGAGTTGTATAACCACTCTCAACCGGGCGTCCCTATTTCGGGCATGTCATTATATGCGGAATAATTGTTTGTGATTTTGTGAAAATATGAGAAAACTATATAGACTATATAGTCGATCTACAAGCTCACAACGCCTTGCCATGCATGCATATTTTCACACGACATACGAGGAATTACGAGGTATAAAATAGGGCTTAAGTGGTTCAATGAATTTGAAATACATGCAATGCCACTTTGCCATTCAAAATGAAACATGTGTTGTTACAAATGTACGACCATATTCTTTTTCTATCATTTAAAGGAGCATTCAGTGATTTGGGTGATTTTGAAAACCACCCAGTCCGCCCCGGTAACAAAATGTGCACATGCACGCTCTACAGTGGGGGGAAGTGCAACAGGCCAACAGCATGTGCACCAAGGCCCGCCCCCACTCGATCATGATTGGAGGAAGGCCCCTCTCATCCTGATTGCATGAAGGCTTTGCCACCCGCCACCAAAACTGAAACTAGGGTTTTTTGACCCCAGGGGCTCACTGGGGACAGGGAGGAACTCCTTATATAGTCAGCACACTCTATAGTAGGGAGGATTATCCAGAAAAAAATAAAAAATAAGTGATATTTGAATTAAGTCAAATCACTGAATATACCTTTAAGTCTTAAGATTATATGTACTGCATTGTATTGTATTGTTGAGATTTTATTTTCTCCAAACTGGAGGTTGATTTTGCTAAACTTGCAGAAGACCACCACAAATTCACAAGTTTCCAAGTCCATTTCTAGACTTGCTATTGAAGTGTTGGATGTTGCTGGCCAAATATTTGAATATGTTCTGGAGACATTTGGCAACTCAGTAACACACATACAGTATAAGTATGTGTCCAATAATCTTCAGATGAATTGTTTTCATTATCATCATCATGGTTGCCATAAAGTTTTGTCCTAATATACGAGGAATTTATTTATTTATTATATATTTATTATTTCATCCCAATTCACCAATCAGTTGGCCACATTTAGTATACTCCTTTACACTTTCAAAAAAGTTTCAAAGATGAAAGAAAGTTTAAAAAAGAGGAAGATAATAGCAAAAGTAGCCAAGAATAGCAGATCTAAAAGCTTACAATGAGGCTAGGGCTTAAGTTATTAAAAGGATCATCTAAGAAAAGAAAGGAGTATATCAGCATAGGGAAGTCAGGTTACATGGGTAGTCATTCTACAGTTCCACTGCCTGCTCTGTCCATCGAGTGAAGAAAAGCCATTACTACCCCTCTCAGTCACTGTCTCGCTAAAAAGAGCAGGAAGACATTTTTTTCCTTATATATATAGAGAGCTTCTTTTGATTCTGGACGGCCCATGTCAGCCCCTGACCCATGCAAACCCTTCTTTATGGAGTTAATTGTGCCTAAAGTCAGGTATATAGGGGATTCAAGAGAGACTTCTGCCAAAACATAAGGACGACATGGATGAGTGTCTCACGCGAAATGGACCGTGACTCTGGGATTCAAAGTATCTATTTTATTGCCGTTTTAAAGAAAATAAAACCCTGGCTATTTGAAATTCTGGAAGACTACAAAATTAATGTGACAATAACTGAACTTTGTAGAGTCTTGAGTTTGGGGGGGGGGGGGGGGGGGGGGCAGCTTGACTCCAGCTGGTACTGCCCCCCCCCCCCCCCCACACGTGTCCCCAAGTGAGTCATATATTTTTATAATGGCACCTCCAACATAAACTGCAGAAAACAGTCTGCTATCATTTTTGCTACAGCTCATATCCAGTTTGTTCCGTTTTACTTTATGAAACCACCAGACTTCATAATAACTAGATGTGATGCCACCATTTCCCGAGATTGAAACACGAACAATCATTGGGGGTCTGTGGCGTGCCCCATGTCTAAAATAGCTGATCTACAAGATGTGAAGTTTTCTCCCACATTAGGTCATCATTGTATGGCGAGCAATTCCTGTAGGCACAATCAGTGTATAGACTTGTCAAATAGACCACATCATCTAGTGATGACTTCACATAGCAGTTTTCACCTACTGTACAGGCAATCATTCAGTCCCCCACCCTCTGAGCATGCATGTTTGGACGGCCATTTTAACAACATCACACATTATTAAGGACCTCGCCACTAAACAGCGATCGCCGAATATCTCTAAATCCAGGAGCACATTTGCGGGTAAGTTATTGGTCTGTGGATGACATGGTGTACGCATCCATCCTCATGTCCTCCCGCCGGGACCTTCAACAAAGTGGAAAGGAGGCACATCACTCATATTTATGGAAATGATTTGGGAAGAGCTTCCCCAAATAAATGGTTCTCAGCGTGTGCCATGCAAACGTTCAGACATGGGACTGATGTCTCCAGCAGCTGTCCCGAGCAGGCCAGTGAGCTGTGATTCCCATCAAAGGGCCACTGAGGGGTTTCCAAAACAGAAAGAGAGAAAAAGCTGCAGGCTTCATGCAACCGCGGCCCTCGGCTCCGAGGTCCTGTTGGGATCGGTGTTGAGGAAATGTGGCTTAATTGAGGTATAGAGCAGATGAGTTTTGTCTCTGCCGTGACTACTATAGGCCCTCAGAGGCTAAAGGAGGAGCGGGTGTGAACCGTTGAGTCGAAGTTCAACGCGGAGTCAAAGACACAATGAACTCCTGCCCCCTGTGTCTGTGTCTTGTGTTGCCTTGATTAAGTTATGGGCCTACTATAAACCTGTAATAACTTAGTGAGAACTTTCTGATGGCTTCAGGCCCCACCACTTAACCCTACTGAAACTTCACTGGCCGAAGGAGGTCCCCCAGGGAGCTCTTATAAGGCCTGCTACGTTTTCCTTCTACACCAAGTGTCCTATAATATCTTACAGGCCCTAGAAGCTCCAAGCTCACAACGTGTCGATGTAGATCGGCTAGTTGAGCCATTTTTAAATGTTTTTTCAAAATAGTTTTCCAAAGATTTGGCTAATATACATTTAGGCCTAAGGGGTAAGGCGGCGGCACGCAAGATAGGGCCCCAAATCTCTGACCGAAAATACTACATCTACTACTGTACTGATCGGCTATTTTCATTTTTTTTCAGTGTTCAGTGTGAACATGCCACCTATATTTTCAAATAGCCCCATATACTGTATGTCTCAAGTGGTTAAACTGATTTTGATGCTATATTAACACGTTTCGCCAGGGACCCTCCAGTCCCCGGACCCCACTTTGAGAAGCGCTACATTAAAGCATTGGAGAATCCTAATCCTGTGATTCCCACTGACAGTCTCCCGGCATTAACGGCACAATTGTAGTGACCCAATAACAGCTGGCAATCGGCACAGGCCTCTGACCCCTGAACCCGGCCAATATGGCTGACATCTTTCTCAATTATCGGCAATTGGGGAGGGTTGTTTTCTCAGGCTGAAATGGCTCATCTTTGAACAGAAAACACTGAGAAAAAGCTGGCAATACATGTAAACGCTTCCAATTGCTTATCAAAGGGGCAGCGTGATTCTCACAGGCTTTTGGTGCTTAATGCTTAACTGTTGCAGCCTGCTCCAAGTTCATTTAACCAGTGCAGTCATACACTTAAATTAACACACATTTTACCATGTTTCTGCCTTTCTTTGTTCCATAACCCTTTTCTTACTTTTTCTCCTCTTTAATTCATATTGTTCTGTTCTTTTTTTAACCTGTAGTATTAATATTTTTTGAATTAATCCTTTGTTAGGGTTATGCGCATTTTATGATATATTTTGTTTTTGTTTTCTTAAATACGTTCACTTTTAATTAGAACCTGTTTGTACTATTCCACTGTTTGAGGCTTGTTTACAGTATAAACATTACATGCAAGTCACTGTGACAAATTCACATCACCCTTGTTGTGCCTATAGAGTAATGAGTCACCCATGCCCAATTTATGTTCAGGGTAATTACGGTCATTTTTCTGACATTTTGTTTTGCATTAGCCCGGCATGGGTATGTAAACTAAAAGTGCTGCGGCATGCAACGTTAATCATATCAATATTATCAGGTGAAATTGTTAGAGACGTTGGATTTCCAGACGGAAACTAATTGCTGTCTGCAGCTGCCAAAATGCTGAACGACGGCACAGGTTTTTCAGGAAGTGACCCAGACTAAGATCCTGCGCCGGGTCATTAGAGGTACTGTATGTCAGAGCTGTCATGTCCCCAGACACGGCAGACACAGCTAATCATCTTTTAATTCTCAAGCGTGTCAGACTGATGCCATTTCATCTCCTGCAAATGAAAAATTATATATTTTTAAGCCCTATCTATACGTTCAGCGTATGACAAATAGCAAAGATAGCCCATCTACAAGATCACAACTCGCCACGTGACTCATTGGAGATAAAATACTGTATAAATAATATGTTTGAGAAATGTTCTAAATTTTCAACTAATGACGTGCCCAAAATAAGGATACTATACTGTTTTCTAGCCTGGTTGGTAAACCATCCCGGTTCATTTTCATTCAGCAGACTGCAGAAGACACATGGAAATGTGAACTCCGTGACCGGGATGGTTTATCAGGCTAACTGTTTTACACCTCTTACAGTAGTTAAGAAATATTGAAGATATCGTAATAATACCCAAACTTTCAAACATAGCCTGAAGCATCTTGCTTCAAATTGTGTGTGTGTGTACGTGCCGTGCACGCGTGCGTACATGTGCCTCTTTAACTTTATGCCCATTAAAACTGGGAAAGCATCTGTGTCAATTTAGATTTTAGCGTTGACTATTCAAAAGTACCAGATCTGCTATTTTTGAACGTTTTTTGGCCAATCGTGAAAGTTTGAGAACCACACTGATTGTAGAACGGGCCTTGATGGGTCTTAATGGGTTAGAGACAAGAGAGCTTTATAAAAGCCAGAAGTGGTGCTTTCCTGTGCGGCTGAATTGAATTAATGAAGCGAGGACGGCCCAGACTGGCCCGGCATGACCACGGCAGGCAGGTCACCCCTCACTCTGGAAAAGCCATACAGAGACACTACCTAAAGACAAGAGCCAAGAGGAATATTTACACAAAGCCAGTGAATCACCGTTTTGTGCAGGCTATGCCTCGGGTCCCGCCATCTCTTGTCGAAGCTTAAATCAAAAGCACACGTAATGAAATACGTATCCAAACTCATGACGTTTTAACTATCACCATTGAGTGAGCCAACTGCCAACATGTCACCAACCGTTGATTAGTTGTATTATTCTTCTCTGCCACGGTGGGGCAAACGCAAGTAATACATCATACCAGTATAAGCACGTACCGGCCGAAGAGCTAATGTTACTTGATAGATTTGTATACTGGTTGATTTCTGAGAGCAGCATCTGCTTTGACATCACAGAGTTCATGTTGCTGCTGAATCCCATCTATATGACACCTGATTGGCTGCGTTTGCAGATCTGCAAACTCAAAAGGTGTCGCAGCGCAGTGCGTTGTGATCTTGCAGGTTGGTTATTTTCGCTGCATGACAGCCATGTGCAAACACGTACAGTTGGCCTATAACTCAGGCTTCACGTGGAATGAACGCAGTGTCGAGCCGTCTCCTTTCCGGCCGTAGAAAACGTAGGACCATCATAACATTCCACGCGGTGTCGAGGTGGAACTCTCCGATATTTTTGATGGCCTCGTGTGTAAAGGTGCGTATATCAACCGTCTTCCACCTTTGTCAACCTTGGCCCGGACACTGTGGCGCCGATGGAAATGTGGAACGGGTGCCACTGACCACCATGCCATTGCACCCCGCCGGCCTCTCTCTCTCTCTCTCTCTCTCTCCTTTACTAGCTAAGCAGACAGGAAGGGGAAAAACTGGGCTGTCACCGGGTTCGGACAAACGCTGTTTCAGTTCGCGAAACCCGAGTGCCAAAGGAAAACGCTCTATGAATGACAGACATTTCATTACTGTGCCCATCTATTAATCACAACCTGAGTGCACTCTCGCTTCATTCGAGAGTCTTCTGCTATTTCTCCCGGAATATAAAAAAAGCATTCGTAAAAATCTGCCTAACAGGGATTTCTTAGGAAGTTAGGCAGTAATTTAAGAAAACTATCAAGCCAGGGGAAGGAGATCCGGCTTCCCTTGGCACTTTCCAGTGGCCCAGAAATTGCATGATGTTCTTGGCAGGTTGTTCTAGTTTGCTGTTTTCTTTTTTCTTTGGTTACAGGCGCCTACCAAATGATCAGATTCTGGCAACCACACGGCCTTCCCTGTGGACATCCCCAGGCTGCCCATGCAGGCCCAGGCTGCGTTCCACCCTCTCCTCTCCTCTCCTCTCCTCTCCGTCCATCAAACCTCAGCCCAGAACCAGAGTCCAGACCTGGCCAAGGACCACACCTGACTGACCAATAAAGCACACAAAATGATGTTGTTCCTTCAGGCCATTTGCTCATTGGAGGGGAAAGAAATATCTTTAAATGCATACTAAAATAAACACGGCAAAACATGATAATTCATGTGTGTGTAATGTACAATAATAGCTATAATACAGCCATACATATACTGTATACAAGCATGTTAACATGACAATGTATGGTGACAAATCCAGGAGCAATTCACTAAGGTAAACTGTTTTTAATTTATTATTAAATTGTAAAAGAAATATTGAATGATACATAAATTGTTTCAATATTATACTATATTTATCCTCTTGTTGTTTGCGCATTTTGTTTTTTCTTAAACGTATTAACTTTGAATTAGAATCAGAACTATGCCACAGTTTGATGTCCATTTAATCAGTGAGCCTGCATGTGACACATTCACATCAACCTTGTTATGGCCAATGCAATGACTCACCCATACTGAATCACAACTAAAATAAAATGAAATAGAAATATTGAATTCATGGAGTCTGAAGTAATGTCTTGCAATAAATACATGAAATATATATAACTAAAATGCTAAAGAAACAATATGTTGTAATTGTCCTGTAGTGTCCCCTATGGGGACACTCCCCCTAGTGGAGCAAGAAGTGCACGCCTGATTATTGTCAACTTTGGCTGTAAGTACCAGCTTGGAAGGCCACAGAAGTGGGTAAACATATCCGAAGGAATGCAAATGATCCATAAAGTTTATTTGAACATAAATTGCAAAATATTATGTTATTATAATATTATGGAGTCATGACATTTGGAGAGTTATATCCAATACAGCGATGGGATCTTAAATTACTGGGTTTTTTTAAACTTTCTTTCATTCAGCATATTAAACATGTAACAAAATAAATAATAGTTCAATTTTTTACACTGTGGTATTGCAAAAGTATTGAAAAAGCTGGAAACGCTGTGGCACATTGTGAGCTTGTACTGTAAGTATGCCATTTTCAAGAAATATGAATCCATTTTTGCTGAATGTTTACCAGTATCCAGAAGAGGGACGCTGGGGTTCATGTGGTTAAAAAAAGATGACAGAAGTAGAATGTGCTTAAATTCATATTCAGAAAATGTTTCAGATGTCAAAAAATTCTGAGATGATGGAATGATGATGGATGATGATAGTCATGGAAGGGGAACCTTCTGAAAGCTTCATGGGCAAAGATAATCAACTTCAGAATCTAAAAAGAAACGGTCAAAATGACCTCTCAGTCATGCTAGTGTTTTAAGACATGAGGCCGATTCGACGCAATGCCTTCTAAATCAGTAGTTCTCACACTTGTTCGTGCCAAGGAACCCCAAATTGATATGTATTTGGCTGCGGACCCCCATCTGAAAACGTTTTGCCAGTTTTGTGCCAGGGCGTGGGACCCGCCCAGAGAAGAAGATTTGTGTTTTGAAAAAAGTCACAATTAAAAAAGATTTTTCAAAAATGTAAAAAGATGTAAGAGTTTACATCTGATATTTTTGAATATCTAAAATGACACTGATTCTTTCCCGGTTTAAAAAAAAGGGTTTTAAGAGAGGGGCGATGTGATCTGTGGATATGCTGCATCCATTCATTGGATATATTAGACAGTGATTATAATAGTCTAGTGATTAATTACAGACAAGTCACAGAGTGCATCTGCAACGCAAATGTAACTGCTCTCTTTCTGAGGGCTCTGGCAGCATTATGCTGCCACAAAGCGTGTGTGTGTGTGTGTGTGTGGGTGTGTGTGTGTCTGTGGGTGTGTTCACGCGTATGTACGTGAGTAATGAAAACAGGCAAAGGCAGGATAACACCGTCTGAGGCCTATTAAGCTAATTTCAATTTAATTGTAGCACCTGGGGAATCATTAATTAGTCAATCAATCGCCCCAATGCTGTGACAAGGCGCCCAGTAGGGCTGTGTATGAGGGAGGGTGCATGGTGGAATGGAAACCATGGCTGGGCATATGTAAATGGGAATTAATTAGCGGGGCTTACGTTTCAGCGCTTGTATTTGGACTGAAAACAATCTCCAGAGAGTCCGTACCAGGCCCAGGGTTGTAGGAGAGCCTCTACGTCGACTCGGACCACTGTTTGTGGTCACATCCCATCTCTGTGCTTGGACAGAATAATTTCACCTCATTACCTCTGGTCGTGTATAAATAGAAACTCTTTCCAGCCGAGCGGGCCCTTTAACGACGTATGCTCTTTAAACGCCTACAATTAACCCCTTGTGAGTAGGTGCCTTGTGTCCACCCTCCAGTGCGTGGTGGTTGGTACGTGTTCTCCAAAGTGTTGCCCGTAACCTTTTCGGCTAGATTACACCGACGACCCCCCTCCCCCACTCTGGTTGTGACCCCCAACCTGAATCCCCTTCCAGCTGACGTTGACCCGCTACGCTACAGCACCACCTCTGCTCACGTTCATTAAACAGCCATATATCATGTGTTGTGTGTTTTCCCTCCAGCGGGATTTATTGGGTGGCTGATAGAGTTTAGTATGTGTCCAGTGAGCGGCACGGAACACGTCATGACAATCCAGTGCACGCACCGCCGCGCACTGCCTTTTCGAATAGCAGTGTTGCCGAGTTGTTCGACACAAACAAGCAACCCTGCAGGCTACGAAAACAAGCGACTATAGGCTAACATGAGACCTTTAAACCTATATGCATTGGCCGTTTGACAATAGCCGTTGTACAAGCTCACAAAGCGTACCGTTGCGATATGACGCTACCAGTTTTGCGACAGAAACAAGCAAGGTAGATCTATGAAAACAAGCCAAAAAGAAGTGACCAGGCTACATGAGACCTTAAACCTTCTTAAACCTTTTAAACCTTTAAACCTATACAGCCTGCATCAGCTATTTGAAAATAGCCAATCTTCAAGCTCACAAATCACAATGCCTCGTAGACCTGATATTTTATACATCATTTGAGGGTCCTTGACACGAAAATGTTTGAGAACGACCGGTTTAAACAATGGGCGTTTATGCAAACACAATTGGCCCGTGCTCGCCCGTGTTACACACCAGGGCCAAATAGGGCCAAAGGGCCAACTGGCAAGATAATAAGCAAAACTACCAATATTTACAACCGACTTTACCGAAGATAATAAGCAAAACTACCAATATTTACAAGCGACTTTACCGAAGAACGACGAGCCAAAAGTCGCTATAATAAGCAGACATGGCAACAACAGTTTTCTACAACCCCCTCCCACCTCCCCCAGTGGAGCCCTATACGTTGCACGCATGTGGTGCTCACCTCTCACACAACACCTCCGCCACCAGAAAGAAGAGAAGCTACTGTACATGTCAGCTCGTATTGGCTTTCACCTCCTTCGAGTGAAGCAGCATGTCATGAGGGAGAGACCTCTTCTCTGCTCGTGTCATAAGGCCAGCTCTGTTCCGATGCGAGAGCGGAAAAATAACATCAAACGTTTATGATACGGCTCCCCCGAGTCCTCCCATCAGGACGGACGTTATACGTTGTGGCAAGTGTACAGCTGATGGAGCCGTAACCTTCCTCCACATAATGGCTCTTCAGATAGCGTCCATGTCGGGCCAGAAACCTCCTATCTCCGTATTCTAACTTTTGTGTTAGCCATTTTTCAATCAAAAGTATCCATTCCATCAGTGCAAAAATGTGTGAGAAAATGAAAGTGCTCACAGTGAGAAACAGCACAAAAAACTGTACGGTAGGAGTGTCATTTTTAATCATACTACAGCGTCACACTAAAGTAGCAGATCCACAAGCTCGAAAACACGGCGCTACGCTTGCAGATCTGCTACTTTTGCCGTTTTTGAATTTGAATCCTGAAACGCAACAGTTTTGGAACATATGAGGTTTTCACCCGACAGCGACGATAGGGAAAGATAGAGTGCTTTCCAAGCCCGCTGGTCTTTCTCCACGTCTCCTCTTCGCCCGTCATCGCATGGAGCCTCACACACACATGCGCGGATCGGGTCTCTCTCCGCTGCCTGGTACACACATGATGTCAGGACTGCCAAACATACAATGGCTCTATTTGAAGGGGAGAGAGGTTATGGCTTCTTTCCCCTCGCACCCGCAGATCTCTGGGGAGCAGGGCGGTGTGGGTGAGGAGGGGGTGCGCCTGCATGGCCTGTCGATAACGCTGCTAGTTCTCATCGCAAATAACATATATCTAGCAGACTATAAAAAAGGGTCCTTAGCTGCCACTATAGTGAATACAAGAACGCTTGTGCCAAAACACCAGGTCAGGAACTCCAGGTCAAATCCGGCGACCTTGGAGCGGTCGCAACCTCAGTAAAATTATGCCTTAACATTAACCTCAGTTAAACTATGCCTAAACCTAACCTTATTCCTAAACGTAACCTAAGTCAAACTATGCCTAAACCTAACCTTATTCCTAAACTTAACCTCAGTAAAACAAATGCCAGAGTTACAGACCTGTATAGGGTCAATGTAGAACCCCCCAGCCTAAAGGAACCCTGAGAGTCCCTGGACCCCACATTGAGAACCACTGGATTGGATTACCGGTATGAGAAATGTGCATGCAAAACGGGCATGTTGGCCTGAGGGTGGCACTAGAGGAAAGGTCATAAGGTCACTCAAAATGTTAAGAGTTCATCTTCCGTTCCGTGGCAATCTGCCCTTCTGAGTTTGAGACATGTTACTGTATGTGCAAGTGGACATTTTGGCCTAATGCTGGGCCTAGAAGAGGAAAGGCCATCCCCCCCAGGGGTCCTTGGGGGGGATTCATGGGGTTCCCCAGCTAAATTAGGTACAATGTAACTACTTTAGCACTATTTAATTTCAAATATATTCTGATATAACGGATCGACCATGCATTATAGATTGGTTATTAAAAAAAAAAAAAACATTTATAAACTTTAAAACGTTTGTAGAGTGGCATATTTTGGGGGACAAATCTAGAAAATTGTGGGATTTGTTGTGGGGGGCAGAAATCATCTCTTATTGGTGTCCCTGGCACACAATATTTTGAGTTGGGGGTCCGCGAGCAAATACATATCAATTTGGGGGTCCCTCACATGACAATGTTTGAGAAGCACTAACGTAGTGACCTCAGTGAGTGTTCAGTCCTCTCTCCGTTGTAGCACGGCTGAGATATGACTCCTGGGGACTTAACTCACTTCCTCCCCACGGCAAATAATTCAGTCAAGTTGCTACCTCCTGAAAAGGTGAAACTCACAATGGATTTCTCAGATATTCTGCACGGTAAACCACAGCTTTCCTCACCCGGAGAACCACCTATAATCACTGTGTCAGACTCCGACTCTCCAACGACCTCAGACAAGTTGTTCTTGGACAGGTACCACCGGCAGTGGCAGGAGTCGCCTGCACTGAAACCAACGGCTACGTTTTTTACACCAGACTGATGTTTTAAAAAAAGAAAGAAAAATACAGTGACTGGTAATAATGACCGCTACGGTGACTGCTCAGTGCCCTCGTACATCTCGCTACGTCCATCCCAATGACATGCAAGGTGACTGGCTGGCTGACAACTTACACAGTAACCTGTCCAGGGAGAGAAAAAACATCCAGTGAGTCTGAGATGAAGGTACTTGACCTTTTGCTGATTAGATACACAAGTTGGGTTTATACAAAATATAATAAAAGTAGCATAGGAAATAGGAAAAAACAAAAGATTTAGGTTGCATTTGGTGTGTGACTGGAAAATACACCTGAAGATGACATGAAGTTCATTTAAAAAAATAAATTGCAGCTACTGTACTCCAACTGAACTCCCTTTTCCGCATGACAAAGTCTACGTATGTTTGTAAAGTGTCAAATGCCGCACGTATCATAGGCGAGGATTCGTTTTTAACATTACATGTTAATCCTTCCCTGTCTGCGGCCGTTTTCCTCCGTTTAAATCCTGGTGAATGTGTGCGCTCATAATGACATTACCATGTCTATTGCGGTATTCTGCATGACTAGAATTGTTTGCTTGAACTTGTGCTTTAGGGCAGGAATGATTGAGAGAGGAGCTAAGTGGTGAAATATTTCACACTGTTGTCAGACTTGCCATAAAGAAAAATCGGAGCCATGAACCTATTATTTATTTTCGTAGATGACCCGCATTTTACATATTATAAGCCTACGAACTGTAGCTGATTATAATATAATAAGTTATTTTGTCTTGATTTATCTGCCTTAAAGGTACCATATTAAAAATATGTGCAATTTGTTCACAAACAGCACAAATAGCACACACGAATTACTGAAGTATTGTAACACTGTATGCAACTGTCTTTGTGCTCCCATGAACAGAGGGCCCGTTTTTTTTTCTTCTAAATTTGCTGCGATTGCCCCAGTAACCGTGATTTACTTAACATTACCAGCAACCGAATTTAGCTGAAGGTTCGCAAAAGAACAAAGCCACACATTCCACTTTTAATTGGTTCCTAGACTCTGGTTTCGGCAAAAAAGTATCATCTAATTATATACTGTAAACATCAACTGCGTAAATGCCTTCTTGGTTGTTTTCAGAGATTCCCTCTGTCTTTTCGGCGTCTTCGGGTCCACCTTCAGCGTCCATGTGATGTGGCTTACATGGCAGCTCATGCTGTGGGGGGGGGGGGTGCTCCTTTATTTATGGTGATGTTCTACATGCCATCCAATTTGCTATGACAAGCCCTGCACTCTATAGGACAAGCACTCCCAGCCGGAAAAGCCATGTTCACGCGAGGCATGTGCAGAATATTTTACAGCATAATTACCATTGCATGCGACATGTGATGCAACCAAGGAAATCACTTTGGCCTGTGTTAATTGGACCCTAACTGCCCTCCAGACCTGTGGCTGCTTCAGCATAATTGGGCCACAGCAGCCTGAGCAATGTCAGCCCAACTGCTGCCTCTCTGCCTGCACTAATCACCACCACACAAGAAAAACACTACTTGGATATTACCCCTTTTTCTTTACTTAAGTAAAAGTATAGCAATACCACAAGTAAAAGGCCCATATTCAAAATTGCAGTAGGCCTACTTTATTTTGGTAATTTGAAGCACAAAAGTATTGGCATCAACATACATTTACAGTACCAAGTCCGACGTCAAAGTAGGCTATTCAAAACATTATTCAGACTTTATTTATTTTTATTTTTTATCTACAATCTACAAACTCACAACACGAGTATAACATGTATGGTTTGTAATAATAATCAACATGCAAAGTAACTAAAGTTCTCTAATAATTGTAGTGGAGCTAAAGCACAATATTTGCCTCCAATAGTATTGAGTAAAAGCACTTAGTTACTTTCCCCACTCTGCCTTTCCTAATCACCACCAGAGAAGAAAAACATGGAGGGCTCAGCCAGAGTCTTGCACACAATCGGCCCAGTGACTCTCCATGAGGCGGACTACATTATCATGCACTGAGTTACATTTGATTGGGCCCAGTCAGTGTTTTGTATTGATAAGGTTTGATTTCACTCAGGGTTCGTTGTTTGAAACTAACGTCACGGTTAGCGTTAGAGAAAACGCTTCTCTAGTCGACTTGTTTGACAGTTATGTTGCTCCTTATAAAGATCTCACACAGAGATGATTCAGTGGTGTTAGTTTGCCTTTAAAGCCATTAAGACATGAGTTTGATTCTACAAATGTCTTCTAAATCCTAGCAGTTTTGTGAAAAACGTATGTTGCTATATCAGTGGTGCTCAAACCTTTTCATGTCAAGGACCCCCAAAATGATATGTATTAGGTCGCTGACCCCATCACAAAATATGTTGTTCCAGGCACCCCCAGAAGCAAAGTTAAAAAGGTTAGTTTTAAGATGTGCACAGATTTTCACGACACATACAGTATATCTGCTTTTTTTTTAAACAAAATATAAGTTCTTAAAATCTAAAATGGCAAGGGTATACATATACAGTGCGTGCACGCACAGTAGTCGCACACACTCTAAAATGACATGGGTATACATATACAGCGCACGCACGCACGCACGCACGCACGCACGCACGCACGCACACACGCACACACACACACACACACACACACACACACACACACACACACACACACACACACACTTTTGCCTGTCATGACATAGTATAATGAATATCATATGAAGAAAGGCTAATCTCTAAAATAGTGTCAAATACTGTATGTTATAACGAGTTGGATACAATTTGTCAACCTCGGAGCTAAAGGCCAATTGTTATTGCACACTTTTCATAGCCTTTATTCCCTAACAAACTGTACATTACCTCTCACTTTTCTGAGCTCAGACATGCCGGGGGCTATGGAGATATTAGCTTAATGTCTCCACTCCCCCAAGATGTGGTTGATTTAGAACATTTTGAGGAAGCACGTAAGCATTGCAAAGGATCTGGCCTTGCCCTGAGTAAATAGAAGGATATGGTTTCTGGAGTAGTGACAGTCTCTCACATTATATGTACTGTAAATGTGTCATCGTGCCTCGCCGTTCGCCCCTGAGTGATAGCTAACGTGGACAGGCGTAAATCATCGGTGACGTGGCCCCGCACTATTCCAGGCTGAACCTTCAGTTTATATATTTTGACTTCTGATTATGGCCTGCATAATCAAAACGTTTTTTTTCCTGCTCTCCCTACCGTAGCACGCGTTCATGTTGACTTTGTGGTTTACAAAATTGGCTCCTGGCTCCCTCCAGGTGGCTGCAGTTTCCATAGCGACATTTGGCCTTATCTTCTGTCGGTTGAAGCCCAAAACAATAAAGTCTTTCAATGTATCGACTCTTTCTTTCTTGAACTCCCTCCCCTGAAGCCACGACTTTAGGTGAAAAGGCTGCTTGTATGGTTGGTTATTCTGGGATTAACAAACACTATTAACTATTAACCCATTGGACACGGAAAGCATCCGTGTCATTTTAGATTTTAAAATAGCAGATATACAGGCTCAGTGTAGATTTGCTATTTTTGAAAAATCGTGTACATTTTTGCTAATTTTTTAATATATATATAATTTTAATGCGGACATTTTTAACTAAAATATTTGCTTCTGGAGGTCCCTGGAACAGAACATTTTGAGATGGGGGTCGGTGGCCAAATACATACAGAATACAGTAATTATGGTTCTTTGAGATTGATATAGTAACATAAGTTTTTTCAGAAAACGGTTTGAACTGATACCGATTTGTAGAATTGCGTGGGTGCGTGCGTGCGTGCGTGCGTGCGTGCGTGCGTGCGTGCGTGCGTGCGCGTATGTGCTTTTATTAATAAATAAGTAAATAGTATTTTATTTACTGCATAAGTATGTAAGCATTTATAAGTATTTGGCCTCAAGTATAAAGTGTTGAAGTCATTGGCCATTAATCAACTACACAGTGGACCTACTTGACACCGTCTTTATTTAGATTTGGATGACTTGTCTCTAAAATGAAAATAATAAAAATAGAAAAATACATACAATATGTTTTTATTCTCTCCAGTGAGTTGACTCTAAATTGAGGAGAAGATGTCACTCAAATGTTCTGTGATTGCTTGAGTAGCTCTCCGTTAAGTCTGAAAATAGCTACCGAGCTTGTAGATCGGCTACTTTTGACGCACAACAAGGTCGTACAAAGCATAAATCGGGCCTTACTCGGATGGACGGATATTCATGGCTTTTATCGTACAGGTCTAGTATCTATAAAACAGGGATCTTCAACAGGGGGTCTGATGGGGGAACGTTAGCCAAAAAGAATTGTCCTCCATCCCAATTAAAACTGTGACAATTAAAAACAACTAGACCGGTGCCCGACTGTAGAGCACCGAGTCGGTAACGATGGAAGTTGGAGATCCATGCCCCACCCGGCTATGCAATACCAGTTGTACGTACCCGTGTCAGAGTACCCATTCCATCCATCTGTCTAGGTCCCTTTTATGCCCATATATGGAGTTCTGTATGTGATGTGTCTCTCTGTGTTCCTTTATTCCTATATGGAGTTCTGTGTAAGGCATGCCCAAATATGGAGTGTTGTGATGTCAGAACAGGCCAGCTTATGGAGTTCTGTGTCAGGCATGCCGAGTGTTGTGATGCCAAAACAGGCCAGATCCATGGACCCTGGGCAAGGGCCCTGTCCAGAGCTCGGGCAGAGGCCTTTTGCGGCGGTTCTGGACAACCGTGGCACTGCACTCCCTGTGGGCGTGTGGAACGTGTGTGTCGAATTTGAAGTCGGTGGGTCGAACGGTTCTGGAGTTATGTGCATTAGAGCCGTACAGACGGACGTACAGACAGACAGAGACGTGGTGCATTTCTAGATAGATAAATGTCAAAGAAATTGCCAAACATGTGAGCTTATAGATCGTTTATTTTCTCTAGCTGAAAATAAATTGGACTTAAAATGATTATGAGTCCCGTTTTTCCTTTTTTCATACGGTCACCCTACATTGAACTAAAAGGCCAATCTATCCATCGGCGTACGACCGCGTGGTTCAACAAAAAAAACAAAACCCTTGAAAATCTGTTATTTTCATCGAGCAACGTGGTCATATATGAATGAAGCATGAATGAGCCCTAAGCCAACTCTTTACACACATAGGGGGAGGAGAGTGTTTTCCTTGGGACAGACTACGGCATAACTCCTTGCCGGGTCAGTAGGCTACACTGGTTTCAATGCAGAACGTCATTATTAACTTAACAGGAAATAAAGTATAGCCCAGACTAGTCCCTGGTAAGTCATAAAGTCATTCTCAAAAGTACAATTTCTAATGGAAGCACTTGATGTGTAACACTCTGCCCCGGGGTGGAATGGCACTGTCACAACCTGAACGCTGAGTGTTGAGAGCTCCAGCACACCTGAACTCTTCATCTGAGTTAACCCATTAAAGACCTGCATGCAGGAGGCCCATTCTACAAATGCCATCTAAATACTACAAGTTTTCAGAACTTGTACTTCTCAGACCTTTTCATGTCAAGGACCCCCAAAATTATTATGTATGGCCGCACACCCCCATCTCAAAATATTTTGTTCCCCAGAAGGAACGATTTGAGTTATACCCTAGGTGGAAATGGCCTTTCTGTGTGGAGTTTGCATGTTCTCTTTTTCAAAACTAGCAGATCTACAAGTGGCATGACGTGACGTGCTATGAGCTTGTATATCTGCTATTTTTGAATATACCCAAAGAAATCTAAAATGACACAGCTCAGAGTTTTAGCCAGGGTCCCGGTTTTAAAAGGATCCTGCTTTTTTTTCAGGACAAACCAACAAGCAAAAAGGACGCACAAAATAGTAGAACTACAATTCCCAGGGTGTGAGCTTGTAGATCAGATATACGGTATTTTTCTGAATAGCCGAAGTAATGACTAGGGCTTACGTGGCTTAGGGGCATCACATTCTGACAAGCCAGAGCAACATAGCTGCTTAGTTTATAATAGATTCAGACATTCAGACAGATTCAGTAGTTTAAGCAGGCATGACATTTGCAACCTATTTATAGGATAATACAATCTATTCATTCACACAATTATCTGCTGGGTAACATTGATGTACAGTACTAGAATTTGCCATGGTCTCGCTCTCTGAAAATGAATGGTAGCACCTTGCCAACCAGGTGCCACAATGATCGATACCTTCATTTTCTTACTACGTGTGATGAAAAGCCATAATGTCACTGTAAGATTAGAAGGCTTATTTTGTTATTTGAGGAATAATCTATTTCTTCACTGTCTTGAATAACCTGCCCATACAGTAGCTCTCCCATAGATACATACATACAGTTGGAGGCCATCGATATTGTCCTTTTCTTTTTGCTGAGGTTTGCGTGATCTGCGCAAAAGGACAGTTAACCTATTTTGGGCGGGAACCCCTTTTGGTGTTTTAAACATTATGTTATAATTTAGCTATTGAAAAATAGCAGATCTACAAGCTCATAGCGCGCCACCGAGTGGCGCGCTACGAGCTTGTAGGTCTGCTATTTTTGAAAAATCGTGAAAATATTTATTTCAGAAAACTGGAGGATTTAGAAGGATTCTTTTAAAATTTTGAGGTCAGGCCTAAATGGGTCAAATGATAAGGGACAATATCGGTGGCACCCAACTGTACCAATCCAGTCAATAATGTAGGTGCAGGGGCCAGGCTTTGTCAAGACATGGCTCCCTGTTGGAAAGAGTGAGTTTGCACAATGTAAACATCCTCCCATTGACTTTATGAAAATAAAAAAAGTCTATCCCCGGGGGCGGGGCCCCTGGGATCACAGTTCAAACAAGTCACGCGCTTGTCTTATACGTGTGTGTGTGTGTGTGTGTGTGTGTGTGTGTGTGTGTGTGTGTGTGTGTGTGTGTGTGTGTGTGTGTGTAATAACACATGGCTTGCACACCAAGAGCAGCTGTGCAGAATCTTACACAATTCTAAATTATTTTTATCATGACGAATTGCAATGAATGTAGATTTTTATTAATGCAATTTATATCTTTGTAAACGTATAGGTTTTGTCACATTGTGTACTGTGTCGCAAACTGTACAATACAGCTGCTATAGCAGGCAGTCAATTACGAGGTAATGCATATAAATTGTATTCTAGGATCATAGGTAGGTAGCCTACAGTAAACCAAGAACCATATCATCCATATAAAAACAATATTAAAAAATATAATCTGTACATTGAAACTACACACACTAAGGATATAGGATGCCTAGTCTACAAATGAACCTGGCATCTGTCTACGTAACATTATCAATTCATTTTATTAACTGTAGCAATGTTCAATAACACCCCAAACACCACCCAGGAAGAGGGAGAGGAGGAGAGGGGAAAGAAAACAGTGAACCCTGCAACCCTGACAGCCAATCACGTTAAAGCTCTGTGTTGAAAATCATCCACTTGACAGTGAAGTTTGGAATTCTCTCCCTTTGTTTGTCCCCTTTAACGCGCGCGCGCGCACGCACGCACGCACGCACGCACGCACGCACGCACGCACGCACGCACGCACGCACGCACGCACACACGCACACACGCACACACACACACTTTTACTTGTAACTAAACAGACTAAACAGACAAACATTTCTCAGTATTGACACTTTTACTTAAGTAAAGAAAATTTTACTTTTTCCACCACTGAAAATGGGAGTAGGTAGTTCTTCTTCCACCACTGGTTTGCATGCATTGTTAGAACGGACCACTATGGTCGGTCAGTCAGTCAGTCAGATCCCCTCCTCACTGTGAAAGGACCACTATGATCAGTCAGTCAGTCAGTCAGTCAGTCAGATCCCCTCCTCACTGTGATCAGTCAGTCAGTCAGTCAGTCAGTCAGTCAGTCAGTCAGTCAGTCAGTCAGTCAGTCAGATCCCCTCCTCACTGTGTATCAGTCAGTCAGTCAGTCAGATCCCCTCCTCACTGTGTATCAGTCAGTCAGTCAGTCAGATCCCCTCCTCACTGTGTATCAGTCAGTCAGTCAGTCAGTCAGATCCCCTCCTCACTGTGTATCAGTCAGTCAGTCAGTCAGTCAGTCAGTCAGTCAGTCAGTCAGTCAGATCCCCTCCTCACTGTGATCAGTCAGTCAGTCAGTCAGTCAGATCCCCTCCTCACTGTGCCACTGCAATAATATGCAGTGTGTGTCAGCGAAGGCAGAGGAAAAACAAATTAGAGCTTTGATTAATGAACGGGACTAACAGCTCCCAGGCTGGCCGCGGGGATGGGACGTCCCAGCCCGGGGAGTCCCAGCCCAGCCTCCCTGCCCTCGGAGCTGACATTAACCCGTTTAGTATCAACAGCGACACTCCCAGGGCTCTCATCAATTCACCGCTGACAAGCGTGCACAGCTCGTTCTCACTATCTACAGCTTTACAGGCCTCTGCTGCCATGGGCGCCCGACCTGCTGTAAAACTAACTGTACAGGCTGGGCTGCATGTGAAACACTTTGCCCTTAAAGCTCTAGGGTGGACAGGAGGAGCCAACCGTACTGTCCCATATTACATTATTCTCTGGTAAGAGTTAGAATTTTCCAATAAAACTTTTGTATTGAAATGCCTTGATATATTTTTGTATTGAATCATGTAACTTCAATGTAATATATGCATAAATTGTAAACCCTGAATAATTCTCAATAAAGTATATATAAAAAGGAAGACAATGACATAAATACTAAAAGAGAATAGATCGGGGTGTTTTTTTTCTGTCACTGTATATTTGCATATACTGTACATGAAACGTGTCCTCTGCATTTACCCATCCTATAACTTCTAGGAGCAGTGAGCAGACATTCTATAGTGCTCAGGGAGAAAGATCTTGCTCAGGGACACATTGCTGGCCTGGCCTGGAATTGTACAGTTGGAGGCCATCGATATTGTCCTTTTCTTTTTGCTGAGGTTTGCGTGATCTGCGCAAAAGGACAGTTAACCCATTTTGGGCGGGAACCCCTTTTGGTGTTTTAAACAGTATGTTATAATTTAGCTATTGAAAAATAGCAGATCTACAAGCTCATAGCGCGCCACCGAGTGGCGCGCTACGAGCTTGTAGGTCTGCTATTTTTGAAAAATCGTGAAAATATTTATTTCAGAAAACTGGAGGATTTAGAAGGATTTTTTAAAATTTTGAGGTCAGGCCTAAATGGGTCAAATGATAAGGGACAATATCGGTGGCACCCAACTGTAGGGCTCTGGCTCGCTATAGGCATGCAGGCTCACTAACACTCGCTATGGACACACACTAGATCATTGGTTTTCAACCTCTTTCATATCAAGGACCATTATTTAGTTGCCATTTGAGCCACGGACCACCATTCGATGACATTTAGCTTCTCAGACCCCAAACTAAAGAATATTTTGTTATCGTTGGATATAATTTTGTCTAAGTTCCATGCTGTATTGATGTTGGTACCATAGGAGAGATAACAGGCAGATGTTAATACAAAAAATAACAATTATTTTTATTTTTTATTGTGTAGACTTGTGTAGACTTCTTGTAAATTATTGTTAAACATCTGTTTAACAATAATTTAACTCTTGAGAGTGTAAAATGGCCTGGGCCGTGGCTAAGCGGTCCAGGCACCTAGGCCGGTAATCCAGCCTGACGGCGTGTCGCGGGTTCGAGTCCCGAGCCTGTCGGCCTTTGCCGCATGTCTCCCCCCCCCCATCTCTCTCTAGAAAAGTACACTATATTTCAGTTACCACCTCGGTTTGTTTTTTTATATGAATTCAGGCATTTTACTCAGTTTTACACAGCAGAATAGGAGTGTAAAAAATAGACCTGTAACAGTCATTCTCTTCATGTATGTAACAAAGGGAGTCTACCGGCGCGCCTCAGCCTATAATACAGCTAGTGCAGTGTGTCACAGGATCAGCGACAACAGTTGCAGAAGGGATAGACACTGGAGCACCTCGGGCAGTGTAGCCTTTTATTCAGGTGCAACAAAAAATGACTAAAGTCATAAGTCAATTCTGGAACACAGTTGTTACATGAGGTGATTTACGATTCCCCTATGGGAATTCCAATACAAAAAATAGCACTGTGACCCAGGGGGATAGCGCCCTCTAGCGGCAGTGATGTCAGACTTCAGTATAGGCAATCCTTTTCAAAGCAAATTCAAAAGAATGATCAAAATCGTGAGGTCTGCAGGCTCATCTACGCCGGTACCAGTGAGCTTGTAGACTGGCTGTTTTCACTGTATTGGTCGTACAAAGCAGTATATAGGGCTTAAGTGTTTAACACAGTTGTTAACACTGGTGATTGTGCAGTGCACGTTGTGCATCTGCTCCTTTAGGTACATTTAACAGTGCTGTTAAATGACAGCACGGCGTCTCGCTTCAGGATGGAAATACGCTCACACACACATAAATAACCCCAGCGGGGTTCCCGCCTGGGCCTAACCTTAAGGATTTATTTGATTAATATCCCAGGCGGTAATAATCCTTCAGCGCCCGGGCCGAAAAAACAAAAAAAATGCAATCAAACTGTGAAGTGTGTGTCAATATGTGGGTGAAAGGGTTCAGTGTGTGTTAGCCTCTTCTCCGACTCAGGTGAGACTGTACTGTGAGCGCTATAGCTGACCACCGTGCACTGTTGCCATGTCTGCTTGTTATAAGTGAGTCAAGTGACTTTGGGCTTGTGTTTTTCTGTAAAAGTCGCTTGTAAAAATTGGTAGTTGTTGGGGGGGGGGGGGGGGGGGGGGCTAGTCAAAACTAGTTAAAACTGTCAAAAGACTGCAAACAGACTGCAGCAGACTGAGCACTATCAGCCGACCTCCGATGAGCAAATCCCGTGCAATAACTTTCCATACCAGGAGGTGGCAGTAGTCTGCTGTGCGGTGCCCAGCCAGAAACAACTGCACCGCCAAGCTAGCATGCCAAGCTACCTCGATATTTACTTATATAGCCTAGCATCTACACCATGCAATTAATAATATGTATGCCATCCAGATCGAGATATGAGCAAAGTCATCCGAGAGAAGTGAAGCGGAGCGGGGCAACCACCAGCATGTAAGTTCTGTAGCCTACTTATTAAAGTAGGCTATGTATGTATTGTTATTATAAGTACAAGTTATTGTCATTTTTTATGACAACATCGATTAGGATTACAATAAAAACTGCTCACTGTACTGTGAATATGTTTCTTCTCTTCCAGACTTTTGTGAAGCAACTAGCAAGCTTTGGGGGTTTCAAACGTATAGTGAATATTGTGCATGTTATTAAGACAATGATTAAGGTAATGTTCCCATATGAATGAAGGTTAATGCACAGTGTCATTGTCCATGAAAAAGCCTCCTCCCGCCCAACACTCCCTGCTGACAGGTGCCACCCCAGCCTGTAGGAGTAGGTGCAATGACCAATATCACCCTCCCCACGTGAGCACAGGCCAATTGTGTTTGCATAGATGCCCGTTGTTTAAACCAATGGTTCTTAAACATTTTCATGTCAAGGACCCCCCAATCCAAATTCATATTTTATTTGTCCGCAACACCCCCATCTGAAAATATGTGTGTGTGCCAGGGAAAACGTGGAACGTGTCCACCTTTTTCCAATTGTTTTAAAAAGAGACAATGTAAGCTCACAATGTTGTGAGCTTGTAGACGGCCTATTTTCAAATTGCCGATAGTGGTTTCAACTCGTCGCTTCTTTTGGGCTTGTTTTTCATGGACCTGGCAACACTGCCCCTGTGCCGTTGAGCCTGGGCAGAGAGGACAGAGGAGCGCGGCGGGCGGGCGGGCAGGGCCGGGGATTTGTGCGCTGCCGCGGGCGGCGCTCATATACAGCCACTTTGCAGTTGACAGACGTTGCTTGTCAGCACCCAGAGTGTCCTGTGAGAGCGATGCCTGTGGTCTTTACAAGGACGTCTTTCTGCAAATCACTCACTGGGCAAATATACAGAAAACATGCCCACGGCCTGGCCCTGGCCCGCTGGCGAGTAGGGTGTCCGTACGCCAGTCCCAGAAGTCCCTAGGCGCGAGTTAGTGCTAATTACTAAGCTAAGGAGGCCCCTGTTAATGCTCGGAGGATCTCACACACACGCACGCACGCACGCACGCACGCACACACGCACGCGCACACACACGCGCGCACACACACACACACACACACACACACACACACACACACACACACCCCCTCTGACTTCTCTGTATCTCTCTGCAGTGCCTCCCGTTTCCTCCTCACTCAGCAGCATCCATCCATCCAGGGAGGAGGAGATGGGAGAGTCTGGGGGGCTAACTGGACATGGAGGAGGAGATGGGAGAGTCTGGGGGGCTAACTGGACATGCCGGTGGTCTACACTGCGCTGCTGGACAGTACCCAAGTACAGTACATTTACTTGAGTACTGCAAGTATTTGTTTTATTGTTTTACTATATAGGGTATGCGCATGCATAAAGTGAGTGGTAAATCGAGTGGCAAAGTGAGTTTAACATTATTTAATGCAATCATATAGGACTTTTCTGTTTGGATGGATGGGCTGTCAAGGCCAGAAAGTAGTTTTTGCCGCGCAGTAGACGTTCCTGCATAACTTCTGGGTTTGATGATGATGTCACACGCATACCCTCTATACGTACTTTACTTGAGCATTTGTATTTTTTTATACATACTGTACGACTGTACTGTACATTTCAAAGACAAAATATTGTACTTTCGAATCCACTACATTTCTAGGAAGGCCAAAACAAGGCCAAAGTCACTAATAATAAGCGGACATGGCAACCGTGGTCAGCAACAACCCTCCATCTATGAAGGACCAGATGGGAACATTTTGCAGGGAATCCTGGTGGTCTGTCGTGGTAAAAATAAATGGCTGACACTAGGCCCAGCAGCTTTAGATAAATGTACTCGGCACCGCTCGTTTAAAAACACACATCTTAAATTGCTTTTTCCAACAGACAAATGCAAAAGTGTCAAGTCATTAAGGCTCTATATCATGCTAACTAATTAAAACTAATGGAAATTGGTAGGTTAATTGTTAATTCCAAAGACGTTTTTCGTAACATTAGCGTATGAAAGAGGAAATCCTAATTATAGAATAAAAGGGGGCGAGGGAGTATTAGTTACAATACAGGGTAATTAGTCCAATCCATCACTTCTCATTATTAAAAAATAAGGTTCCCTCCTCAAGGCAAGTTGTAAAATAATATAAACATTTACCCACTATTCAGCTACTTTATTAGTATAAAATTTACTATATTGGCTGAACCTGCGGCTCTTTTCCAAGCATGTATTATGCTGTAATCTCTCCCCATTTTACATTAATAGGCCTTAAATGTAATGAAGAAACATAGTGGGGGCACATTTTAGCTGCATGGGAAAATAATAATAAATCACACATGTCTGCAAGTTGGCCGAGTGACTGATGTCATCGACGCAACGTTTGCCAGAAAGCTGCATCTCCAAGCTGCTTGAGGTGCACTGTTTTTAAAAGCCAACTACCGAGAGTGTAACAAATGGAACCAAATGGACCCGCGAGGGTCCATTTGGTTCCATTTGTTACACTCTCGGCGTGGGCTTTTAATGTGCAGCTTTGGCTGGAATCTGCCAAAGTGCTGGGCTCCCACAGGAGCCGCAATACCCACCATTCTGGGACTGAAAAACAGTAATATTTTACTGTACAGCACAACATAAAAGTGTGTTTAAAAAAACAGTTTAAGTTCCCACAATGTGACGCAGATACGAGGTCTCTGGGTTTCTGCGTCGGAAAGCGAGCGTTTTAAAGGTAAAAGGCATGATTAAAAGTCCGATGGGAGAACCCCTCATGTCGGGGGATGCACTTTTTAATGGTGCGCACGGCATGTCAACACGGGTATACAGTACTGTATGTGTGTGTGTGTACGTACGCATGCTCACACACTGAAATGCACAGACGTCGTGCACGCACACACGCACACAAAAGCACGCACGCACACAGATTCCTTATCAACGGGACTCTGGAGACCGTTTATGTAGCATAATGGAAGCCACAGCTTTGTCAATACATCTTCCATTGGAGAAGAACACAATTCATCAGGGTATACTGTATGTCCTCGCAGTTTTACACAATAGTGCGAGGCGAGCCAGGAACTAAAAGGTAGTGTAAGTGAAAATGTATGTTGTGGTTTTTTTTAAAGTTAAAGATTTTCAAAAGTATATTGTGATATCGTTGCTGTAGACTCTGTAGAGTGTTTGTTCAATAACAGGGCTCTCCCCGTCGTCTCTCAGCTCTTTGATGATAAGAAGATGAGTTTTCAATGTCAGCCAGTCAGGAGAGAGTATCTATAAATCAGCTTAAATTGCATAGTGTTCCAGTTCCAATTTTGACAGCTCATCTCTTTGTGTCATTACACTAAAGAGCTGCAGAGACAAGGAGACCCCTGTTACTGAACAAATAACTCTCTCATCTCTTTGTGTCATTACTAAAGAGCTGCAGAGACAGGGAGACCCCTGTTACTGAACACTAAAGAGCTGCAGAGACAGGGAGACCCCTGTTACTGAACACTAAAGAGCTGCAGAGACAGGGAGACCCCTGTTACTGAACACTAAAGAGCTGCAGAGACAGGGAGACCCCTGTTACTGAACACTAAAGAGCTGCAGAGACAGGGAGACCCCTGTTACTGAACACTACAGAGCTGCAGAGACAGGGAGACCCCTGTTACTGAACACTAAAGAGCTGCAGAGACAGGGAGACCCCTGTTACTGAACACTAAAGAGCTGCAGAGACAGGGAGACCCCTGTTACTGAACACTAAAGAGCCGCAGAGACAGGGAGACCCCTGTTACTGAACACTAAAGAGCTGCAGAGACAGGGAGACCCCTGTTACTGAACAAATAACTCTCATCTCTTTGTGTCATTACTAAAGATCTGCAGAGACAGGGAGACCCCTGTTACTGAACAAATAACTCTCAGAGACAGGGAGACCCCTGTTACTGAACAAATAACTCTCAGAGACAGGGAGACCCCTGTTACTGAACAAATAACTCTCAGAGACAGGGAGACCCCTGTTACTGAACAAATAACTCTCTCATCTCTTTGTGTCATTACTAAAGAGCTGCAGAGACAGGGAGACCCCTGTTACTGAACACTAAAGAGCTGCAGAGACAGGGAGACAACCTGTTACTGAACAAATAACTCTCAACATGCAGAGCCATTTGACAATCACTTATGTTATGGCAGCTTAAAGTTTTTCCGCAATCGTTTACACACTTTTTCTGAAAGCATACTCAGAACCCTACATGAAAATGACACAAACTACTGTATACATGTACACACAAATCCACACACAAACTACTGTATACAATACATGTACACACAAATCCACACACAAAAGGCTAAACTCCACAAAAATGCTGCAAAATGAAACACTGCATTAATTCATTGTTATGTCTGTTCATTTTGTTATTGTTATGTCTGTTCATTTTAACATTTGTATAAAAGGAGTATACATGCATTACAGTTACGAGTACTAACGGTAGTTAGTACTCGCCAGTTGCTTTTCAGTGATACACTGTAATGTATATATTATGTGTGTATATATATGTGTGTGTGTGTGTGTGTGTGTGTGTGTGTGTGTGTGTGTGTGTGTGTGTGTGTCGTGCATTGCGTGGCTGTGCGTGCAAGCATGCATATATGCATGTTTTTAGAGCGACAACAAGCACGCCAGATGATTCATATTGCAAAGCCTCTTGCTGCCACCACATGATTAACTCCTGTCCTGCAGACACTCAGAGAAACAAGCAAACGGCCACTCATGATAGCCATCTGACCACTCATAATATGACCAATAAATGAAACATTATAGCCAACTGACCACTCATATATGACTAATAAATGAAACATTATAGCCAACTGGCCACTCATATATGACTAATAAATTAAATATAATTAAAGCCTGTATGACGTACTGCTGCCTGCTTCACATTGCTTTGGTGGGTTATTCCAACTGTAAAATCGTAACTCTGAGTGTGTATGTAAATGGAACAAAACGTACCCTTACGGGTCCATTTTTAAAGAAGAAAAACTAAAAAAGAAATTGTACCCTGCCCTTGTTTTCTTCTAATTATTTGTTCGGCCCAAAATAATTGTGTTCATTGCCATGATTTGTCAGGAGCTGAGTTGGCTTTGTCTGAGGCTTAAAGGTCTTTAAATAAATACTTTCTGAAATGTCTATGGGAAAAATGAATGGGAAATTCCCTTCCGGGCCATGAAAGGGGGTGGGACTGCGGCGCTCTATAGTGTTCATTAACAGGGGTCTCCCTGTCTCAGTTCTGTAGTAAAGAGAAAATGCTTCCAATGATTCCAATTTGATCCAACCAGGAGAGAGGAC